>NC_090741.1:102380171-102660928 GCF_036898095.1 Palaemon carinicauda | reverse complement strand
CATCGCTCGCCGACACGCCATTGCTCGCCAACGCGCCATCGATCGCCTACGCGCCATCGTTCTCCCGATCGCCATCACTCACCCTTACAACCGCGCGCACCCTCACCTGCGCGCCCACGCGCACCCTCGCCTGCGCGCCCACGCGCACCCTCGCCTGCGCGCCCACGCGCTCATTCGCCCGCGCGCCCACGCGCTCACTCGCCCGCGCGCTCACTCGCCCGCGCCTTCATCTCCGCGCGCCAACGTTCGCCCGTACGCACGCGCGCCAATGTTCGCCCGCGGGCGAACCAGTGGTTCTACCATCGCGCGAGTGCCAGCGCAACCTCGCCAGCGATTCCTGCCGGGTTTCGCAGCGCGCCTAACCGTGCGAGTCTTCGGGGATGCGTGCTTCCAGATCCTCATCCTCGCGATCTCCACCCCGCAAGCGCAGAGCTGCGCTTGTCCAGGAGCAGGAAGAATCTTCGGAGAGGTCCACGCAACATTCTTCTTTTCAGGCAGGCCCCGTGGTATCCACTCCTAAGGATCAGCCGATCCCCTTCCCTCCAGCGGGTGTTGCTGATACTGCGTCGGTCAGCCGCCAGCCTTGGTTCGGGTCCCTGATCAAAGCGGTCGTGCAGGCTATGAAGCCGGCCCTCGCTGATCTGGGACTGAAACCAACGACACCCGCGTCCCCGCTGAAGAGAAGGAGGGGAGTGAACTTCGTGGTAACTTCCCCTAGGGTTAAGCTGGCTCCCAAGAAGTCTGTCAGGAAGGCCCCATCCCCCTCGCAGACACTTTTTCCTTCCCCTGTGGACGAACCCTTTCCGTCCTCAGGAGAATCCAGCGAGGTGAGGCGTTCTCCCACGGCACCAATGGGAGGAACCCCACCTCGAGGAAGAGAACCGTCTCGCGTGGAGAGGAGCCCCCAGACTTCTTTGCTTGAGTCCTGTATCCCTCCCAGGAGAGAGCCTAAGGACTCGAAGACTGTTCCTAAGTCTTCTACCCGGATTCGACCAGAGCTAACGAGACCTCAGGAGAATGTCCACGTATCTCCCCAAGTAGAGCTACTGGGGACAGGAGACCTTGCTGCTAGTCCTCAAGGAGGAGAGCAGCGCGAGTCGGAGCATGCCTTCTGGCAGGTCCTGAGTCTAATGAGGCAACTCAACGGATTCAAGGACCCCGAGACTGCCCCCGCGAAGGCAAGGATACAGTCCTGGACCAAGTCTACAGTACCCAGAAGCTCCCAAAGACCAGCGAGGCTCTGCCCTGGTCCCAGGGAGTGAAGAGTGCCAGAGACAAGGTTGAGGGCCAGCTCGCCGAACTCGCCTCCTCCAGCCGTTCCTCTGCCGTGTACAAACTCCTCCCACCTCCTCGTGTACAGCAGAGGAGGTACTTCGAGATCATGGGGGAGTCTTGTTTAGCTCTTCCCCTCCACCACTCTGTGGAAGAGCTCTCTAAGGGGATTTCTCTCGAGAAACTCTCCGCCCGGCAGGTGACATTCTCGGCTACGGAGATTCTAAGTCAGGAGAAGGTCGCGAAGTGTGCCATGCAGGCCACTTCGTGGCTGGACATCTGTCTGGGGTCTCTGGGCATCCTGTTGCGATCCGAGGACTTGTCCAAGGAGAGCACCAGGAAGACCCTTGAGACTTTCCTCCTCTCGGGCACGCGCTCCATCGAGTTTTTAGCCCACCAAGTTTCGAACTTATGGGCAAACTCGATCCTAAAACGTCGTGATGCCGTGACCGAGAGGTTCCACTCGAAAGTCTCAGCCGTGGATGTCGGCAAGCTCAAACACTCCTCCATCCTTGAAGAGAGTTTGTTCGAGCCCAAGGATGTGGAACGGACAGCTGAGAGATGGAGGAAGTCGAATCACGATTCGCTCCTCCAAAGGGCCCTTACATCTCGGCCCTACAAGCCTCCAGCTCCTCAACAACAACAGCAGCAGCCTCGTCAGTCTAGGACATCGAGACAGGCTCTGGCAGCAAAGGCAAAGGTGTCTAAGCAGCAGCCCTTTCCTGTCAATGACAGGAAAGGCGGAAAGTCCTCCAGGGGAGATATGAATCCTAGGGGGAGCGGCCGAGGCCGTAAACGCTAGGATTGGCAATCCCCCTGCATGTCCACCAGTGGGGGGATGCCTACAAAGTTGCGCGGACAGGTGGCAGCAACTCGGGGCCAATTCCTGGACGATCTCTGTGATCAGACAAGGATATCACGTCCGGTTCATAACATCTCTTCCTCTCCGGACAGCGAATCCAGTGTCGTTGAGCTCCTATGCCATGGGATCGGTAAAGGGGCTGGCCCTTCGGGCAGAAGTCGAGACCATGCTCAAGAAGGATGCTCTCCAGGAGGTCGTTGACGGCTCCCCAGGCTTCTTCAGTCGACTCTTTCTTGTAAAGAAGGCATCTGGAGGCTGGAGACCTGTCATCGACCTCTCAGCTCTGAACAAGTTTGTCAAGCAAACTCCGTTCAGCATGGAGACAGCAGACACGGTCAAACTTGCAGTGAGACCGTAAGACTTCATGTGCACTCTGGATTTGAAGGACGCGTACTTCCAGATCCCAGTCCATCCGTCTTCCAGGAAGCACTTGAGATTCAGCCTAGACAACAAGATCTACCAGTTCAAGGTGCTGTGTTTCGGTCTCTCCACAGCACCTCAGGTGTTCACCCTGATATCTTCGTGGGCACACAGGATCGGCATCCGTCTCCTCCGCTATCTGGACAACTGGCTGATCCTGGCAGACTCAGAGTCGACCCTTCTTCGACACCGAGACAAGCTTCTGGGACTTTGCCAAGATCTAGGGATCATGGTAAATCTCGAGAAGTCTTCTCTGCTTCCAACTCAAAGACTGGTGTATCTAGGCATGATATTAGACACCAATCTCCACAAAGCCTTTCCATCAGACTACAGGATAGCAAGGCTGAGGAGGGTCGCAAGACCTTTCCTCGGACGAGAGGGGCTTCCAGCCCAATCTTGGTTACGTCTCCTAGGTCACCTGGCCTCCCTGGCCCGTCTAGTTCCAAACGGCCGCCTCAGGATGAGATCCCTACAATGGCGGCTCAAGTCCCGGTGGAATCAAGGCAACGATTCCCCGGACACTCTGGTCCCCATGGAACCCGCGGAACGGACGGACCTGCAGTGGTGGCTGACCGATGAAAACCTTCGAAAGGGAGTAGATCTTCTCGTCCTCCCCCCGAATTTGATGCTGTTCTCGGACGCGTCAAAAGAAGGGTGAGGGGCCCACGTTCTGAACCAGAGGATCTCAGGCCTATGGTCAGAATCAGAAAGGTGCCTCCACATCAATCTGCTAGAAATGAAGGCCATCTATCTGGCCCTTCAACAGTTCCAACAGGCCCTGGCGGGCCACTCCGTGGTGGTGATGAGCGACAACACCACAGTAGTGGCTTATATCAACAAGCAGGGAGATACCTTTTCAGAACAGCTATCTCATCTTGCAGTAGAGATACTGAGGTGGACCGAAGTCCACTCGATTCCACTATCAGCTCGCTTCATTCCGGGCAAAAGGAATATGCTCGCCGACAGTCTGAGCAGAGCATCGCAGATAGTGAGTACCGAGTGGTCTTTGGATCCTCAAGTAGCCAACAAAGTCCTGACTTTGTGGGGTTCCCCGACAGTGGACCTGTTCGAGACAGCTTTGAACTTCAAGCTGCCGCTGTACTGCTCCCCAGTCCCGGACCCCAAGGCACTCTGGCAAGATGCCTTCCAACAACGGTGGGACAACATCGACGTCTACGCCTTTCCACCGTTCTGTCTGATGAGAAGGGTGCTCAACAAGACCAGACTATCGGTCAATCTGTCAATGACCTTAATAGCTCCGCTATGGCATCACGCAGAGTGGTTCCTGGATCTTCTGCAGCTCCTAACGGAACTCCCGAGAGAACTCCCCCCACGACACGAGCTACTCAAGCAACCACACTGCAACATCTACCACAAGGCCGTAGCTTCGCTTCGGCTTCACGCCTGGAGACTATCCACCGTCTCTTCACTGAGAGAGGCTTTTCGCAACAAGTTGCGGAGAGGATGTCTCGACACCTGCAAAAGTCATCCGCAGGGGTCTACCAGGCGAAGTGGAGAGTCTTCTGTGGGATGGGTATCTCTCCCCTCGATGCCACTATTCCAGCAATAGCGGAGTTTCTCGTGTATTTGCGGGAGGAAATGCGCCTTTCAGTCTCGGCGGTGAAAGGCTATCGCTCAGCGTTAAGCTTAGCCTTCAGGCTGAAAGGAATAGACATTTCTTCCTCGCTGGAACTTTCTTTACTCATACGAAGCTACGAACTTACCTGCCCTCAGTCGGAAGTGAGACCTCCTCCATGGAACGTGGTTCGCGTCCTCAGGGCTCTTAAGAGACCTCCGTTTGAATCATTACGCCAAGCCTCTGATCGACACCTGACTTGGAAGACGGTGTTCCTGCTCGCTTTAGCATCAGCCAAGCGGGTCAGTGAACTTCATGGTCTCTCATACAACGTCGCCCATTCAAGGGGATGGGGGGAGGTAACGTTCAGGTTCTCCCTGAGTTTGTAGCTAAGACTCAGAACCCTGGAGTGCCGGACCCACGGTTCGACTCCTTCAGGGTCTCGAGTCTCCGTTCTGTAACAAGTGACCCAGACCATCTGCTACTATGTCCAGTGAGAAGTCTGAGGCGTTACCTGAAGAAAACGGCTGCAGTCCGTCCCCGCGTGCAAGCCCTGTTTGTGAGCATGGGAAGGACGAAGAAGAGGGTCACCAAGAATACCATTTCTGCTTGGATTCGAAGGGTGATCCTCCACGCCTTGAATCCAGATCCTCCTCCGTCACGTCGTCCCAGAGCACACGATGTCAGAGGCATCGCAACATCTCTAGCTTTTAAGAGAAACTTCTCGGTGACGCAGGTGCTACAAGCTGGGGTCTGGAAGCATCAAACGACCTTCACAGCCCACTACCTGTAGGACGTGACCCACAGGAGCCTTGATACATTCTTGATCGGCCCTGTGGTGGCTGCACAACAGCTGGCCTAACCTCAGGCTCCATAATGGACAGGTAGCAAAAGGTTGAGGGCATTGTTACCCGGTGTTAGACTGCATGAATGAAAGAGTATGTCTGGCCCTTACTTCTTTCTTCATCCTCCCCTCTCTTGGGGAAAGCAGCATCCTGGGTTCTCTGCATAGCTGACCTCGAACCTCTGCAGGTAAACCATGCTTTCTTGTGTTCCTAGTATTAAGATAATACTGTCGCGTCCCCCATACCCTGACGAGGTGGTATTGGGAACGTCCTAGCCTAGAATTCCATCTAAAGGACTTCAGGTCAACTTCCTAGGACGAGTCACACTTCATCCCTCCACACACAAGCTTATGTAGGCAGCACGTTCCTTGCGGAGCAAGGAACTTGCGAGGTGCAGGGACTCTTTTTCTCGAGTGCTGCTCACTCGAATTCTGAGTCCCCGGGCAAAGCCAAAGCCAGTAAGGCCGGGACTTTCCACTCTACCTAAGGGGTAAGTCACCCCATGTAAATATCGTGGTTTGTATTTCGGTTACGGAACAAATGACAAATTCGGAGATAATTTGTATTTTTCCTAACCATACAAACCTTAGCTATTTACACATATTTGCCCGCCAGCCCTGTCCCCCAAGGCAAGTCCTACCTCTAAGTGAAGTGAAGCAGTTCACCGGTGTGTGAGGGGGGAAGGGGTAGCTAGCTACCACTCTCATACCCCCTTGCTAACTAGCGCGGGGTTAATTAACCCTCGTTAAAATTCTAATGGCTCGTCATTTCAGCTACGCCGAAAGTAAAACCCTATGTAAATAGCTAAGGTTTGTATGGTTAGGAAAAATACAAATTATCTCCGAATTTGTCATTTTGAGTTGTTTCTAAGTGGCATACAAATTCTTTTCCTTTAATTAAGGAGATTATTTCAGTGCGAGCTTGAGACGGTCATTAAATCTTGGATAACTATCCGTTATCCAGCTGATGAGGATGCGAAGAGCTTCATTTTTATTTCAGCCGCTGATGAGTATATATATATACTGTCAGCTCCTTATCAAACTTTTCCGTTTTCTTTTTCTTTTGCAAGAAGGGAATGGGGTTGTGATTTTTGGGCAAAATGAAACAATATGTTCGTTTGGCAGGGGAAGGGTGGATGTTCCAACCAGTTTATAAGCAAACTGCCTGTAGATCTACAATTTATGCATCTTGTAGGGAGTATGATTGTTCGCAATCATCCCCGTGCACTGAGTGCAGGTCGTGGCGTATGCCCTGAAGTGAGAGAAGCAAATGAAATCTTTGTTGAGGGAGCTTGTAGCTATGGCTCTACCGATTCCTCATGTGCAAGTATCCCAAATCTTGGTGATGCTAAGGGACTCCAGTGGTCCCCGCACCTCTGCCCAAAAAGCCTGTAAAGGTCTGCAAATTGACCGTGTGCAGAAGTGGTGCTGGTCCTGTAATTAGTAGTTAGAAGGCCGACATGGCTAAAGTTCATTTGTTCCTGCGCAAAATATAAACCTTCCACTCTTCACTGTGGAGAGTACTCATTTTGGTGAAGCTGAAACCAGCTGATAAGATTTTTTTATCAGGGTATAACTACCCATTACTAGTTAGCGGGGGAGGAGCAAGGTAGGCTAGCTTTTCCCCCGACCACACCAGTATTAGCAACTAACCGTCACTTTTTCAATTCGGTCCGGTAGAGTAGAGACGTAGTCTTTTTTCTTCTGCCAAACCTTTTAACCGGTTTATGCTTAAAAGCAACTGGCCTAAAGCTTAATGAAAAGTCCCTTTTATTTTGGAACTGCCTTCCTTGGGGCACATGGATTCCCTGTGCAAGGCAAGGTAGTAAGAGGTCTTTGGCCTTAACTTCTGCTCACCCCAACATTCGCTCTGCTTTTTCGGGCGGCCATGACCAGTTGTGGACAAGAACACCTCAGAGTGACTTGTCGGGTATCTCCTTCGGGGTGAACCTAGAAATGAGCTTCGGCTACGTTTCACAGGCAACACTCAATGTCAACTTTCAGCTTGAGTGTATCTTGCTGACGGGAAGCAGAGAGTACTGTCTGGGAGCTTGCCTCCATGTATTCGGTAAGTTTCCCTTTTGAGGAAAAGATAACCTCCACCAGGTGTTGAGCAACTTTCCCTTCAATCAATTTTCTCGCTTGCGGGAAGAATTGCAGACAGCGGCAACAGAGGTTGGTCACCTTTCCCGTCCATGGGAGAGACTGCCTTCATCTGTGTGGTTTTTTCCTTCGTTGGATTTCTGATTATTCCTCCTTCGAGAATTTGATTCCTCCATGCCCTGCCCTTGCTCTTCGGATCTTGTCAACGAGTGAGTTAGGTGATTGCTTGCAGTTCCAACTCATCGCTGCCAGACCCTCATGGTACAATCTTTTTGCAACTCCCTCTGCTATTGTTGCCTCAGATGGTGATGACTGCTGGCTGCTTGTGTCCGCATCCTCTCCCATCGACAAGTTTCGTAGGCCTTAACGCTTCAGGATTATTTCCACATCATGCCTTTGGGCATAACAAAGCTCATGGATCTTTGTGAGGCCAAGCCCTTCGGGACCTGTGCCTCATGGTTTCAACCTCTGATGAGGGAGAAATGGCTGGTCTTCAAGTCCAGCATGGCCTTTATTGTTCCCTCCCGAGGGGATGACATAAGGCTACTCACCTCCTGCTTTTGGCCTGGTAGGATGTTAGCAGGAGTACTTACCAAGGACCTTAGTTTCGCAGAGAAGTCATGTGCAGTGTTGCGCACCCACCCACCCACTTAGCTCTAGCGAAGTGGATGGGCGAGCTCTTCTGGCCGACGAAAGTCTACGAGCAACCCAGGTTGTTCGCCTTAGTACCCATGGTGAAACCTACTCACCAGCTTCCACTACTATTTCAGCTTGCTGTTTTCTCTAGTGCTCTCTACTTCGGTAGCTCGCAGACCTTCAGCTTACTGTTACCACAAGTGAGTACTACTTTAGTAGGGCACACTTACTTGGTCTAGCTGTAAAGTTAAGATTCAAAGCTCTCCTAGCCAGTGCTCACTGGCGTTCGCTAGTAGCAGATAGCGTTCGCTGATTCTTGCCAACGAACAAGCGTTCGGTGGCAAGCCTATATGTACCTTCCTAGTGTTTAGGTTCTTTGCGTTTTGGCCTAACAAACCCTTACACGCGAGACTACGCTTCTTTACTGGAAACTATTCCCTGAGAAGGTTTACAAAACTACAGGCGTTCGTAAAAACTCCATGAAAAGGATGAAACGAATTTCTTCGGTGGCGCATTCTCTCGCCAATACAAAATCTCAGGGTTATTGCCACAAATACAGTTTACTACCAATGGCTTGAGTCTGCCGCATGCGGTCATTGTGCTCCTGGGTACTACGAGTTTTTATTAAATGCCAAGTTTCATGAAACAACTCTTTTATGGTTATTTTCTCTGGCTTTGTTTCCTTACGGAATGGATAGCATTTTGGAGCACTTGCACAAAGAGATGGTGAGACATAAACTTGGAAGGTTATTTTCTCAAGCCTCTAGTTCCAAGGGAACAGTATTAGGTCATGCTAACGTTTACGAACAATAGCAAGCCGCTCCCACAAGGTGGCTAGCAAATGATGTCAGCTTCTCAATTCGTTTAGAAACGTTAACAAGCCCCACCCACAAGGTGAGCAGGCAAGCCGACGTAGGTATGATCGCTGTCTTGACGGTATGTTTTTCTACTTGTGGCCCATGCTCACATCTTAAAAATGCTACAGCTAGTCGACGATCAAAGTCCATGGGCAATAACGTAGCAATCCATTGCACATACATTATTCCCGCAACCGCAGACGAACAGCGAGCAAGCGATCTGTATGCCGACAGGGGCTATAGACCATCTTACAATTAGAACTTAGTTCTAATAAATCCTTAGTGTTGATGGCTGTATGCCTTACAGGAAATCAGGTTATGCATTACCCTTCTACCTTCCAGTAACCAGACATTGGCAGTCTACCAGCAAGTAGTTTCTGCCTTCATTCCAGCCAGTTCCTTCCTAACTTTCCGATCTGATGTCTTAGTCTTCTAAAATATACTTAGACTCCAAAATTTACACATAAGTGAATCTGTTTCCAGGAAGAAACCCTCCAAAACTTATGCCAGTTTTTATGATTGGAAATAAAGAAATGTAAATGTTTTCGTCTTTCATAGGAAGGAGGAGGTTTCGATTGGGATCGTTGATCAGCGTTCTCCAACCGAGTTCCGGACACAACTAATAATTCGGGCTACGTTTGTATATTTGTCCGTCTCCCTGGTCTGTGTTACTGATTTGTAGATGGACTTAAGCATACATAACTTGTCCAACAACAATTACATTTCGGATGTAGTTATGTGCGATTGGTCGTTACCAACCGGTCTCTTACCGAACAGTGATTACTGTACTAAGGAGATTTTCTGTAATAACATCCTCCTCTAAGGAGTACTGGCTAACCTGGTATTACTAATATGTAAGCATACTTCCTTGGCCAACTCCCACTGGATTGGAGGCAGTTGGAGGACAGGATCTTTCCCCCCTGTCATAGCAGGTGCATGCAACTGGTTGCTCGTAAATAGTTTCTTATAACTGCTTGCATGTCTGGATATCAACTTGAAATGTCGCTTGCTATGCAATCTCTTGATCCCTGTGGAGTAACCGAGGAGAATTGACTTTTCTCTTGAGAGTCAAGGTCTCTTGTTCCACCCAGTGGAAATTGCTAACCCGTAGGGGTAACAACAGTCACAGTCCCTGGGAATTATTGACTATCCTACTGGGTAATTGGTTAACCAAGTAATTCAGAGCCCTTCCCATTTTCCATAGGTGCTGGTAAAACCCATCTCAGCAGCCTTAATAGCCTTTTACCAGTAGGAGCGCATAACGCTACTCACCAGGCTGGTGTGGGAGACAGGTTGTACAAAAATACTCTGGTCCATCCTATCTGGGCATGAAGCACAGACCCGAGTTTCGCAAGGAAATTTTGTCCAGCGTTGCGCAACCATTCACCGAGCACTAGTGAAGTGGGTGGGAGAGTTCCTAAATCTGACGGAGGGTTGTGTGCGATCTAGGTCGGCCGTTATTTTAACGGTAGAGCTGGATTTTTCACAAGGACCAAACCTCAGTCCATCTCCGCACTCAAAGAGGGATATATCCTCCTCCTACCCTACATCAGATTATGTCAGATTCCTTCGCGAGGCAGCACGCTATTCGGAATGTAGCAGACAACCATTGCGTAGCATGGTGCACCCGACCACCTATCAAGCTGGGTCGGCGAGCTTGTTTGCCTGACTAAGAGGCGCGCCTCACTGCTGCTAGGCGCTTCTTGCTCTCTTGGGTGAGTCTTTCCATCAAGACCCGCACACACAAAAAGCATTGTCAAGATTGTAGAATAAAGGGGAGTTCTACCTCATGAGCGTGCGCAGGGAGACAGATGCATACAGGTAGACTACTACTTACCTGCGCGAGCTGAGAAGAGCGAGCATGCCAGCGCGCTCTATCAACCCTCGCCTCGCCAATGTGCACTGTCCCCTTGAAAGCACACTCTATCAACTCTCACCTCGCTAATGCGCAAAGGTAGATTGGTTGCCTGTGCAAGCAGGCTCTCCCAGTTGAGCGAACTGAAAGGGCCGCACTTTACCAGCTCTCTCCCCACAAACGTGGACACACTCTTAGCAAGTGCACACAAGTAGCAATTACCTGTAAGAACTTAGAAAGGCGTGTAAGCCGGTTCTCCCCTCACGAACACACCCTCCCAGCAGGACGAACTGGAAGAGGTGCGCTAGCCAGCGTACCTTACCAGCCTTTGCCTTGCCAATGCGCTCTGTGCAGTCGGTCTGCATTGCAAAGAGGAGTGGCAGGTTCCTTTGCAAGGTAAGATAGCCTCTCCTTCACAGACCCACCATCCTCAGACAGTTTCACCTTTGGTCAAGATCACAATAGACAAGGTCTTTCCATTAGGGGATTGAGTACTGTCTGAGGATTGGATAAAGAGACTGAAAGAGATAGTCAGAGCTTTCTTTCGAGAGACAAATTGTCAGCACACCAGTGGCAAAGCTGCTGGGGCACCTAACATCTCTTGAGAAGTTAGTGCCCCACATCTGTCTCCACATTTGGTCTTTACAGTGGTGGTAGCTGAAGATGTTCGGGTCAGCACAGAGACCCATCGAGTACCCTAGTACTGGTGGGACCCAAGTGGAAGAGAGACCTGAGATGGTGGGTGTTAGACACCAACCCTCTCAGAGGAGTAAATCGCCTCTCTCCTTCCCTGGATTTGTTGCTCTTCACAGACACATTCAAAGAAGGGTGGGGGTTTCATCCGTTACACCTGACGGCATCCAGGCTTTAATCCGAATCCAAAAGGCGATGCCACATAAGCCTCCTGGAAATGAGGGCAGCCTACCAAGCCCTCAAGCACTTCTATCGACTTCAGGGCATTATGCATTGCTGATGAGCAATTAACACTACAGTAGTGTCCCACATAAACAACCAACGAGATAACTTTTCACAACACCTGTGCCAGCTAGCTGTAAAAATCCTCAGAGGGACAGAAGAAAATTTGCTAGTCATAACAGCCCGCTTCATCTTGGACAAGAAGAACGTGCTAGCGGACAATCTGAGCAGGAGGACTTGGATAGTTGGCTCCGAATGGTCCTTGAATCAATAGACAGTCAACAGAGTCTTAACTTTGTGGGGTTTGCTGACAATCGACCTGTTCACGATTTTCCTCAATCAGAAACTACCAGGGTACTGCTCACCAGTACCGGTCCTACAAGCATTCTGGCAGGATGCTTTCCAATACTCCAGGGACAGGATGGACGTATATGCATTCCCCCCCTTCTGCCTAGTAAGGCGGTTATTGAAGGTGAGAGCTTCGCAAGATCTAGCAATGACCCTCATAGCTCTGCTGTAGCCACATGCAGAATGGATTGGACCTTCTGCATCTGCTCACAGAGGCACCAAGAGAGCTCCCTCCACTTTCCAAGCTACTGACACAACCACACACGAAGATATTCCATTAATCAATACCATTGGTACGACTTTACGCCTGGAGGTTATCCAGCAACTCCTCGCAAAGTGAGGCTTTTTTAAGCCAGTTCCTAAGGACATGGCAGGATACCTCCGGAAGTCTTCATCTGCAGTGTAAGAGCTGAAGTGGTCCATCTTTTGTGGTTTGTGTTGTGAATGGGGTATCTCAACACTCAGTGCCTCTATACTAACAGTAGTGGAGTTTCTACTTTACCTCAGGTAGGAAAAACTCTTCGGTGTTGGTGGTGAGAGGCTTTTGCTCAGCCTTGAGCCTTGTCTTTGAATTGAATGGAGTTATCATTTCCTACTCTGTGGAATTGTCACTCCTCATACGGAATTTTGAGCATTCTTACCCTCAGGTGGAAGTTAGACCACCCCTTTGGAACACTGTCAAGGTCTTACGTTCATTGAAAGGAGCCTCTTATGAGCTCTGTCAAGCCTCAGACAAAGACTTGACCTTAAAGACAGCTTTTCTTCTAGCTTTGTCCTCTAAAAAGAGAGTCATCAAGCTACACGGTCTTCCGTCCGATATCGCCCATGCAAGGGGATGTCAGCAGATCACACTCATTTTCGTTCCTGAGTTTGTTACAAATACTCTAAATCTGTCTGTAGTGGATCCTGAATTTTGGCCCTTTCGGGCTGAGAGCCACTGATCTATAACAGTCAATACTGATCAACTGTTACTATACCCCGTAAGGGCATTGAGGTTATATCTCAAGAGAAGGAGAAGAACTTGTCCCCATATCAATAGGCTCTTCGTTAGCATGGGGAAGACCAAGAGGAGAATCACGAAAAACTCGATGTCCTCATGGATCAGACGGGTAACAGAAAGAGTATTGGCTTCAGACTGCTCACTGTCTGGCAGATGCCCCCATGCATACGATGTCAGGGGAGTAAGTACTTCCCTTGCATTCCATAAGAATTTTTCTGAGGCAGGTACTACAAGCGGACAAATGGAAACTTCAAACAATGTTCACTGCCCACTACCTGCAAGCCATGACCCACAGGAGCCTAGACCCCTTTTTAATAGGTCCTGCGGCGGCTCTCTCAAAACGTGACCTAAATGCCTTGCCTCCCATGTAGGACAAGTAGCATAGGGTCGAGGGCGGATGTTACTCGCGAGTAAGTCTATGGTGAATGTGTGAGTGACTGGCCACTTCCTACTTCCTCTTCCCCTCTCTTTGGAGGGCAGCATCCAAGGGACTGAACAGCTGACCTTGTCTCTATGTGGGCTAGTATCACACTCTTTGGACAACCTGATATATATGTATATACAGTATTTATGTCCCCATCCTCCTGTTAGGGGGGAGTTCGGAAAAAGCGTGAATTAGTAAGGGGCATGGCCCGAACGTGTACTAATCCCCTTGCACAGAATGTTCTTTATTTCCGGCAATGATTGCCCAGGCCGTCATCCTACGGGATAACGTGGTGTGGGTTCCATCAAGGTCAACTTGTACAAGAGGCTATCCTGGGACAGTTACCAGTCAGTTGGTTCACAGACTTCCATCCACCTAAAGGTTAGTCTCCATAGTAAAGAGCGGAAGTTTTGTATTTTGCGCAGGAAGAAATGACAAATTTGGAAATAATTTGTATTTTTAAATATTAAACTTAGCCGGTGAATATATAATAGCTGACGTCTCCGACGGCTCAACAGATTCCAAAAACTCGCGAGCGATCGCCGTGAAGGTTGCGGGTGTGACCACCAGCGCCGACTATAGGCCAGATACCGCATATACTTGTCAATTTCTCCAGTTCTTCTCTGTCGGTCTTGTCGACAAGTTAGTTCCGCTCGCTTTATGACCTCGAGTTTTCGACCAAATTGGTGAAGTACTCGGTTTTGGTTTTATTGCTTTCGCCGTGTTGGATTATTCAATACTATCTTCAAAAGAAATGCTTTTGAAAGGAGAGGAAAAGTGTTTTGCCCTTGCTTTTTTTTTTTAATCTCTGGTTTTTCCATAGAGAAAAGATGGCCGACCCTTCCCTCAGTGTACGGAAGTGTGTTAAAGGCTTTTAGTAATTATTTTATCACTTTATAAATTATTGTTGATATTTATAGATTTACCTCCATATATTTTATATTTTATATCTCACCCGCCTTTATTAGGCCTCTTCGATTAGCTTTCCATTTATACTGAACATCAAGATAAATTTTGTTTTTGTTTATATGCGGCCTTTACCTATTCTTTGTAGGCGGTCCTAACTTGGAAAACGAAGTTAAACAACGTCGAGCCCATTCAACTTTTATTTTTGTTTAGTTTAAAACAGTTGCTCTGTAAGAGTGATGAGATGAATATTTTTTAGAAAATATTTTAAGAAATATATTCTTTGAATAGTCTTCGTGCTGTTTTTTCAAAGATGAACTAACGTTTGGTTTATTTATGCTACGCAGTTTGCGCTCTATCGTTACGATAGAGAAAGAGAGAATCACGGTTTCACTTTGCAGAAAGAGTAAATCGATTTTGACGTTTTGTTCATTCTTCTTTCAAACTGAAGTGTTTTAGATACTAATTTAAAGGAACTTGTTAATTTTCAATTTCTTAGTCCTTTCAGTTTTTTCCTTTAGTCAAATAACCTGTTATTGACGAAGGGTGAGTGGGCCATTCTCTTGTGAGTGACAAGAGAGAGAGAGAGAG
Organism: Palaemon carinicauda; assembly: GCF_036898095.1. Classification (NCBI taxonomy): domain Eukaryota; kingdom Metazoa; phylum Arthropoda; class Malacostraca; order Decapoda; family Palaemonidae; genus Palaemon; species Palaemon carinicauda. Next base: position 102,646,319 of record NC_090741.1, on the reverse strand, counting down.
AGAGAAAGAGAGAACGATCCGATTTTTATTCTCGTCCCAAGTCTCTGTACAAGGAGTTTGGGAGCGAGTAACGTTGTTCTCGATTCAGTTTTTTACTCTCGTCCCAAGTCTCTGTACGGGGAGAGAGGATAAAACGTTTTAGTTTTTATTCTCGTCCCAAGGCACTGTACGGTGAGAGATTGAAAACGTAGTCCTTAGTGAACTAGTGTTTAGTCTCCTCCCCAGTCACTGATCTTTTTAACTTTATATATTTCCGTTTTATTCGATATATATGTATATGTTTATTGATTTTTGCATGTGTGTTTCATTTTGTACTAATGTGCTTACATTATACGACTCTTTTTAAATATTAAACTTAGCCGGTGAATATATAATAGCTGACGTCTCGGACGGCTCGACAGAAACCCAAAAACTCGCGAGCGATCGCCGTGAAGGTTGCGGGTGTGCCCACCAGCGCCGACTATCGGCCAGATACCGCATATACTTGTAAACAGCTCCAGTTCTTCTCTGTCGGTCTTATCGACAAGTTGATTCCGCTCGCTGTTGACATTGAGTTTTCGTCATTTTTGGTGAAGTACTTTATTTTGGTTGTTTTGAGCTTTCGCTGTGACGGGTGTTTTTCTCTTCAATTAAAACTCTTGAACCCTATTTTGGCTAGTGTTTATTGTTGATGACTTTGGATTTGTTTTGGATTTTTCTCTGATTGTTCAATATGGCTGACCCTTCTATCCCTGGACCTAAATTTCGCAAATGTAATGCTAGGGATTGTAACAAACGTCTTCCCAAGGCCTCTCTTGACCCACATACCGTTTGTTCTAATTGCCGGGGTAAATCCTGTCAATTAGGAGATCGGTGTGATGAGTGCGTGGTCTTGTCGGAATTCGACTGGCTTGAATTTGATAAATATTCACGTAAGCTGGAGAGAGATAGGGTGAGGAGAAGCTCCTCTAGGTCATTGGAATTTTCCTCCTCCCATGCCCCTGAACCTAATCCTTTCCCTGTAGTAGTTGTTCCTGAACCCTCTACTAGCACTCATGAACCGTCCATGCGGGATATGTTTCTAGCGATTCAAGCTTTAGGCGAGAAAGTTGAATCCTTAGCATCGGACCATAACCAACTCATGTCAGATGTGAAGTTATTAAAGTGTCAGAGTGGCAAATCAGAAAATCGTAGTGACAAAGTGATAAGTGCGCAAAGTGTTTTTAGTGTTGCGACCGAGGGTTCGTCTGTTCGTGTTTGTCGCTCCCCTAGTCCGAGACCTCTTTCAGGCTCCCCTGCACCAGGGAGAAGTAATGTCGTAGGACTTAAGGGGACGAGAGGCTTTAACCAACGTACAGACGTTCCCTCTTTGGTATCGGGCGTTTCTCGTCAAGAGCGCCCTTACCATAAGATGAGCGAGGCTGTGTTCTCCTCGTCATCCAAAGGCTTTTCACAAAAGAAACCTTGGCGCAAGGTTTCTAGACCCTTGAAGCGAAAGTCAGTCCCTTCAGGACAGGTCCAGCGTCCTGGCTGTAGCCGTTGGGACAGCTCTGACCCTTTGCAGTCGTCGGAAGACTGTTCGCCTATTAAACGTAAGCGTAACACGGGCTCCGAGAGTCTCGGTAAAGGCAATGTTTTGCCGACACAGACGTTACCGTCGTCTCGGCCCGTCCCGACTCCCGTTGATCCTAAATGGGTTGTCCTGCAGGACATGCAGACTAAGCTTGCCTCCCTTATAGAAGAGTATAAAGCTGAGCAGGTTCACGATGATCCTTCGCTCCGTTACGCTGATCGAGACTCTGGCCGTCAGCCGCCCAAACGAGCTTTTACTCGTCCTTTTGACGTTAGCACTTTGAAACGTGATGTCGGTAGTTTGTCACGTCAGTCTCGTGACATGGATCCTCCCTCGCTGCAGTCCCGTGTTGACTTTCAGCCGCTGCCGTAGTCTCGTGTTGACGTTCAGCCGCTGCCGCAGTCTCGTGTAGACGTTCAGCCGCTGCCGCAGTCTCGTGTTGACGTTCAGGACGTTCGCCAACCAGCTCAGTTGCCTCGACTTGACGTTGAGCGTCAAGCACCGCAGTCGAAGGTTGTTTTGACTGCTCAGTCTAGGCAGTCAATGCAGTTTCGACGTGACGTCGAGCGTCCATCAACTCCTGTTGTTGTTGTTGGTCAGTCACAAGGTTTTCAGTCCTTTCAGCAGCGGCATGACGTCGCTTCCTCGACTGCTACTGCTGCTCCTTTGCTTGTGGACATTGCCTGTCAAGCATTGCCGCCGCGGCAGGTCTCTCCTTTTCATGAGACTCGACAATTGTCGGACGAGGTTCCTTCAGATGAGGAAGTTGCTGATCCTCCGCCTACTGATATTCCTTTGGGCATTTTGTCAGACGGAGAAGAGCCTAAAGCTGCTTAGCCCTCTATGGACTTTAAGAAAATCATGATGATTTTTAAGGATCTTTTTCCAGACCATTTTGTAACTTCTGCTCCTCGTTCGCCTCCGTCAGATTTTGCGCTAGGCCTAGCTGCTTCAAAGCCTTCGTTTACTAAGCTAGTGCTCTCTCGCTCTTCTAAAAGGGCTTTACGTTTGCTAGGCGACTGGTTGATCACCAGGAGGAGTTTGGGGAAGACAGCCTTTGCTTTCCCTCCTTTTAAACTGGCTTCTAGAGCGAGCATCTGGTATGACACGGGAGAAGTTCTCGGCTTGGGAGTTCCTGCCTCTGCCCAGGGAGACTTCTCAAGCCTAGTAGACTCTCCCCGTCGCCTGGCCATGAGATGCTCTAAAGTTTATTGGTCCTCCTCGGACCTTGACCATCTTCTTAAAGGGGTTTACAGGGCCTTCGAAGTTTTTAACTTCTTAGATTGGTCGCTAGGAGCCTTAAGCAGGAAGATCTCGTCGGCCGACCAGGATGTTTCCGTGCTTATTATGTCCTGCATGGACAAAGCCATCCGTGATGGCTCCAATGAGCTCGCCGCTACCTTTACGGCTGGAGTCCTGAAGAAGAGGGAGACTCTTTGCTCGTTCCTTTCGGCAGGAGTTACTCCCTGTCAAAGGTCGGAGCTCCTCTTTGCCCCGTTGTCATCTGCCTTGTTTCCTCAGCAGTTGATCAAGGATATTGCGGCTTCTCTGGTGCAGAAGGATACCCACGACCTGATGGCTACGTCTGCTCGTAAGGGTGCTCCTTCATCGTCTTATGTCGTAAGACCCAAGATCGATACCCCAGCAACGAGGTTTATCCCGCCCTTTCGTGGCAGAGCCCCTAGTAGGGGAGGCGCTCGTGCCGACAGTAAAAGAGGCAAGAGGAGAGGCTCCAAGTCCTCCCGTGGCAGAGTCTGACTGCCCACGTCCTCAGACAGCGGTAGGGGCCAGACTGAACAACTTCTGGCAGGCCTGGGAGAAGAGGGGTGCAGACCGAGAGTCTGTGTTGTTGCTCAAGGAGGGGTACAAAATACCTTTTGTACGCAGACCTCCTCTAGTAACGGTTCCTTTAGACCTCTCTCCCAGGTATCGAGAGGAGTCAAGGAGACAAGCTCTACATCAGCAGGTTTCTCTGTTGCTAGAGAAGGGAGCGGTGGTGAAAGTCTCGGACCTTCAATCACCGGGATTTTACAACCGTCTCTTCCTAGTCCCAAAGCATACAGGAGGTTGGAGGCCAGTGCTGGATGTCAGTGCGCTCAATGTTTTTGTTGTAAAAACAAAATTTACGATGGAGACCACGAAGTCCGTCCTAGCAGCGGTCAGAGAGGGAGACTGGATGGTCTCTCTCGACCTGCAGGATGCGTACTTCCACATTCCTATTCACCCGAATTCTCAACCGTTTCTGAGGTTTGTTTACAGGAATGTGGTGTACCTGTTCCGAGCACTGTGCTTCGGCCTCAGCCCTGCTCCTCTCGTGTTTACAAGGCTCATGAGGAATGTGGCAAAATTCCTTCATTTATTGGGAATTCGAGCCTCCCTGTACCTGGACGACTGGCTTTTCAGAGCGTCGTCCCGTCATCGCTGTCTGCAGGACCTTCAATGGACGTTGGCTCTTGCAAAGGAGTTGGGACTGTTGGTGAACTTAGAAAAGTCTCAACTGAATCCCTCCCAGACGATTCTCTATTTGGGGATGGAGATTCGCAGTCTAGTTTTTCGGGCTTTTCCGTCTGCCACCAGGATAGAGCAAGCCCTGCTCAAAGTCCGCCTCATGCTGAAAAAAGACCGTTGCTCAGTGAGAAGTTAAATGAGCCTCCTAGGGACTCTGTCATCCCTGGAACAATTTATCTCACTAGGGAGACTTCACCTTCGCCCTCTCCAGTTCCATTTAGACTCCCATTGGAACAAGGGCAAGACTTTGGAAGCTGTGTCAATCCCAATCTCCGAGCCAGTAAAAACGTGCCTGAACTGGTGGGACAGCAACATAAGTCTGCGAGAGGGTCTGTCCCTGGCGGTCAAGAACCCAAACCACGTGTTGTCCTCAGACGCGTCGGATTTGGGTTGGGGAGCGACTCTGGACGGTCTGGAATGTTCGGGTCTTTGGACGTCGGATCAGAGGAGCCTGCACATCAACTGCAAGGAGCTGTTGGCTGTTCACTTGGCCTTAACGAGTTTCGAGAGACTTCTACGAAACAAAGTGGTAGAGGTGAATTCGGACAACACCACAGCCTTGGCGTACATCTCCAAGCAAGGAGGCACTCACTCCCACACACTGTTCGTCATCGCAAGGGACCTCCTCATCTGGTCAAAAGATCGAGGCATCTCACTGTTGACAAGATTCGTCCAGGGGGACTTGAACGTCTTGGCGGACTGTCTCAGTCGGAGAGGTCAGGTGATCCCCACAGAATGGACCCTCCACAAGGACGTGAGCAAGAGTCTTTGGATGACTTGGGGCCAACCCACCATAGACCTCTTTGCCACCTCGTTGACCAAAAGGCTCCCGACCTATTGCTCTCCAGTCCCAGATCCAGAGGCGGCCCACATAGATGCTTTTCTGCTGGACTGGTCTCACCTGGACGCGTACGCATTCCCGCCGTTCAAGATCATCAACAAGGTACTGCAGAAGTTCACCTCTCACGAAGGGACCAGGTTGACGTTGGTTGCTCCCCTCTGGCCCGCGAGAGAGTGGTTCACAGAGGTACATTAATGGCTGGTAGACGTTCCAAGGAGTCTACCTTTAAGGATGGATCTCTTACGACAGCCTCTCGTAAGGAGTCTTCATCAAAGCCTCCCCGCGCTTCGTCTGACTGCCTTCAGACTATCGAAAGACTCTCAAGAGCTCGAGGATTTTCGAAGGAGGCAGCCAGAGCGATTGCGAGAGCTAGGAGAGCATCTACCATCAAGGTCTACCAGTCGAAGTGGGAAGTCTTTAGAGACTGGTGCAAGTCATCATCCATTTCCTCTTCCAGTACCTCTGTAGCCCAAATTGCAGACTTTCTCCTGCATCTGAGAAATGTTCGCTCCCTCTCTGCTCCCACTATTAAGGGCTGCAGGAGCATGTTGGCTTCTGTGTTCAGACATAGAGGCTTAGATCTGTCCAATAATAAAGATCTCCAAGATCTCCTTAAGTCCTTCGAGACCTCTAAGGAGCGTCGTATGGCAACTCCTGGATGGAACTTAGACGTGGTCCTAAGGTTCCTAATGTCCGACAGGTTTGAGCCATTACATTCAGCCTCCCTGAAGGATCTCACCCTCAAGACGCTTTTTTTGGTGTGCTTGGCTTCGGCTAAAAGGGTCAGTGAGATCCATGCCTTTAGTAAAAACATCGGCTTTTCTACAGATAAAGCCACATGTTCGCTTCAGCTTGGTTTCTTGGCCAAAAATGAACTGCCTTCTCGTTCTTGGCCTAAATCTTTTGATATACCTTGCCTATCAGAGATCGTAGGCAACGAGCTTGAAAGAGTACTGTGCTCAGTTAGAGCTCTTAAGTTTTATTTAGCTCGTACCAGATCTTTACGAGGTGGATCTGAGGCCTTATGGTGCTCCGTTAAGAAGCCCTCATTGCCTATGTCTAAAAATGCTTTATCGTATTTTATTAGATTTTTAATCCGAGAGGCTCATTCTCACTTAAGTGAAAAAGATCGTTGTTTACTTAAGGTCAAGATGCACGAAGTAAGAGCGATAGCAACTTCCGTGGCCTTTAAGCAAAACAGATCTCTGCGAAGTATTATGGACGCGACCTTTTGGAGGAGCAAGTCGGTGTTCGCTTCATTTTACTTAAAAGACGTCCAGACTCTTTATGAGGACTGCTACACACTGGGTCCATTCGTTTCAGCGAGTGCAGTAGTGGGTGAGGGTTCTACCACTACATTCCCTTAATCCCAATATCCTTTTAATCTTCTCTTGAAATGTTTTTAATCTTTTCTTGGGTTGTACGGAAGGCTGAGAAGCCTTTCGCATCCTTTTTGATTTAGCGGGTGGTCAAATGTCGTTTCTTGAGAGCGCCCAGATTAAGGGTTTTGATGAGGTCCTGTTGTATGGGTGGTCGCCCCGGATACAACAGCTCCTGGGAGTCTTTCAGCATCCTGAGAGGATGGCTGGGCTTCGTGAGGAAAGCGGACTAATAAGGCAGAGTAATCGTCAGAGTCAGCTTCCTTACCAGGTACCTATATTTAATTGGTTTTTTTTTATGATATAATTGTCAAAAACTCTAAGCATATACGCCTTTATTGTATTAATACTGGTCTCTACCCACCACCATGGGTGTGAATCAGCTATTATATATTCACCGGCTAAGTTTGATATTTAAAAATGATATTTTGATTATAAAATAAATTTTTGAATATACTTACCCGGTGAATATATAAATTAAAGGCCCTCCCTTCCTCCCCGATAGAGACCCAGCGGAATGAGAAGAACTGGAGCTGTTTACAAGTATATGTGGTATCTGGCCGATAGTCGGCGCTGGTGGGCACACCCGCAACCTTCACGGCGATCGCTTGCGAGTTTTTGGGTTTCTGTCGAGCCGTCCGAGACGTCAGCTATTATATATTCACCGGGTAAGTATATTCAAAAATTTATTTTATAATCAAAATATCATTTTTGCAATTCTAACCTTTTGATGTAAGGGAGAATTGCGTGCTTCAGGTAGAAATCAGTTTTATTCATGTCTAATGTGAAATTATTAAAAAATACGATATCAGTGAAGTAAGTGCGAAAAACATGTTCTGTGTTGCGGAGGGTTCGTTTGTTCGTGCTTGTCACTTGCCTAGTCCGAGACCTCTTTCAGGCTCCCCTGCACCAGGGAGAAGGAATGTCGTAGGACCTAAGGGAGTTAGGAGTGTAAACCAACGAACAGACGTTCCCTCAAAGGTATCAGACGATGCTCGGCAAGCACGTCCTTGCCATAAGACAGGAGAGACGAAGTTTCTCCTCGTCTTCCGATGATTCGTCTCTTTAAAAGCCTGGGCGTAAAGTTTCGAGACGGTTCAAACGTTTCTTAGTTCCTTCAGAACAAGTTCAACGTCCTAGCTGTAGTCATATTAAGAGTCCCGTTCATAGCGATGACGTTCATGTACAGACGTTTCTGCCACAGACTCGACGTGACGTTGAGCGGTAGACACCGTAGACACAACGTGACATCGAGTGTCAGTCACCGTAGTCTCGATATAGCATCGATCAGCAGTAACTTCTGTTTACTACGTGACGTTTGAACGTCAGCCACCGCAGTCACAGGTTGATCCGAAGTTAAGTGTTTTGCAAGATATGCTGTTAAAGCTTTCCTCTTCAATAGAAGCTTTCAATCCTTTTCCTGTGCGAAAGGATCCTTTGCTTTTTGTACGTCACGGTTCTGGGATACGTGATTCGGGTCTTCAACCTTCTAGACGAGCTTTGTTATGCCACGCTGACGTTATCTCTAGTGACAGCTTTGCTGTTAAGCGAGATGCGGAGCATAATCTCGATGTAACTTTGATCGCTTTGAACGTCAGCCACCGCAGTCACAGCGTGACGTTGAGATGCAGACACCGCAGACACGACGTGACGTTGAGCGGTAGACACCGTAGACATGACGTGACGTCGAGGGTCAGTCATCGTAGTCACGATATAGCATCGAACAGCAGTCACCGCTGTTACTACGGGACGTTTGAATGTCAGTTACTTCTGTCACGATGTGTAGTAGAATATCATTCTCTGCAGTCACAACGTGACATCGACCCTCCAACTTTAACTTCTGTTCATATACAAGTTGATGTAGCCTGTCAGGCTTTTCCTTCACGTCATTCTGAATATAAATCTCCTTCTCGCAAGACTTTAGATTTATCAGATGATGTGCCTTCTGAAGAAGTTGATGACCCCCTTTCAACTAATGTACCTTTGGGGAGTCATTCAGAAGAGGAGTAACCTAGGGTGGTCCAACAATCCCTTGTATTTTAATTATGAATTTCTTTAGTGAAATTTTGTCCTACTCGTTTTGTAACGGCTGCTCCGCCGTCTGAGTTTACTCTTGGCATGACTTTCTTCGACTCCTACTTTTACGAAGTCAGTTCTCTCTTGTTCTTCCAAGAGGGCCATGCTCTTACTGGGAGACTGGTTGGAATCCAGGAGAAGTTTAGGAAAGTCTGCTTTTGCTTTTCCTCCTTCTTAATTAGCTTCTCGCTCGGGCATCTGGTGTGACACAGGAGAAGCTCGAGGAGAAGTTCTCGGCTTGGGAGTACCTGCCTCTGCCCAGGGAGACTTCTTAAGCCTTGTGGACTCTCCTCGTCGTCTAGCCATGAGACGCTCCAAGATTTTATGGTCGGCTTCAGAGCTAGACCATCTCCTGTTAGGAGTTTTTTTGAGCGTTTGAAGTTTTTATTTGTTGGATTGGTCCCTGGGAGCCTTAAGTAAGAAGGTCTCTCCAGCTGTCAATGTATTGCTGTACAATTATGTCATGCATGAACAAGGCTATCAGGGATGGCTCCAATGATCTGGCAGCCACGTTCACTGCAGGAACAAGGCTATCAGGGATGGCTCCAATGATCTGGCAGCCACGTTCACTGCAGGAGTACTTAAGATGTAAGTGCGCTCAATGTGTTCATTGTCAAGACAAACTTCACGATGAAGACTACCAAATCTGTCTTGGCAGCAGTAAGGGAAGGCGACTGGATGGTCTCTCTCGACCTTCAGGATACATACTTCCACATCCCGATTCATCCAAACTTTCAACAACATCTGAGGTTTGTGGACGGGAAAGTAATGTACCAATTTCGAGCACTGTACTTCGGCCTCATTCCTGCTCCTCTTGTTTTTACAAGGCCCTTGCAAAATGTAGCAAGCTTTCTACATTTTTTGAGGATTCAGAGCCTCCCTTTATTTTGACGACTGGCTAATCAGGGCGTCGTCATTAAATCCCTGTCTGGAGAGCCTCTAATGGACATTAGACCTAACCAAGGAGCTAGGTCTCATAGTGAACGTAGAGAAGTCGTAACTTACAGTACCCCATCCCAGGCTATTCTTTATTTGAGAATGGAGATACAGTGTCGGATTTTTCGGGCCTTTTCGTCTCCCACAAGAATGGAACAAGCTCTGTTAAAAGTCCTTCACTTGCAAGAGAAAAACAGTTGCTCTGTAAGAGTTTGAACTAGCCTCGTGGGAACTCTTTCATCACTGGAGTAGTTTATCTCTCTGGGGAGACTCAACCTTTGCCCTCTCCAATTTCACCTAAACCATTGGAACAAGGAGAAGGGCTTAGAGAGTATCTCTTTCCCAATCTCCAACTCAGTCTAGACATGTCTGACTTGATGGGACAGCAACATCAGACTTCGAGAAGGTCTTTCTCTTGCGATCAAGAACCCAAACCATGTGTTGTATTCAGATGCATCGGATTTGGGTTAGGGAGCTCCACTGGACAGTCTGGAATGCTCGGGTCTTTGGTCCACGGATCAGAAGGAACTCCATTTAAGGCAAGTAACATCCCTCCTTTGGCGAGATTTGTGCAAGGAAAAATGAATGTCTTGGCGGACTGCCTCAGCAGAAGAGGGCAAGTCATCTCCATGGAGTGGACGTTGCACAAGACTGTGTGCGAGAAGCTATGGATGACATGGGGTCAACCCACCATAGATCTTTTTGCGACTTCACTGACAAAGAGGCTCTCGACTTACTGCTTTCCAGTTCCAGATCCAGAGGCAGCCCACATAGACGCTTTCCTGCTGGACTGGTCTCACCTGGACGTTTATGCCTTTCCACCTTTCAAGATCCTAAACAAGGTGCTGCAGAAGTTCACCTCTCACGAAGGGACCAGGTTGATGTTGGTTGCTCCACGCTGGCCCGCGAGAGAGTGGTTCACAGAGGTACTTCTATGGCTGGTAGACGTTCCTAGAAGTCTGCCGTTGCGGATGGATCTCTTGCGACAGCCTCACGTAAAGAGATTTCATCAAAGCCTCCCCACGCTTCGTCTAACTGCCTTCAGACTATCGAAAGACTCTCTTGAGCTCGAGGGTTTTCGAAGGAGGCAGCTAGAGCGATCGCGAGGGCTAGAAGATCCGCTACCATCAGGATCTATCAGTCGAAATGGGAGGTATTTAGAGACTGGTGCAAGTCCTCCTCTATTTCCTCTTACAAGTGCCTCTGTAGCGCAGATTGCGGATTTTCTGCTTTATCTGAGAAACGGTCGCTCCCTCTCTGCATCCACCATTAAAGGCTACAGAAGCATGTTAGCTTCTGTTTTCAGGCATAGGGGTTTGGATCTTTCTAATAACAAAGATCTCCAAGACCTGCTTAAGTCTTTCGAGACTTCCAAGGAGCATCATATTTCGACTCCTGCTTGGAACTTGGACGTGGTCCTACGGTTCCTTATGTCAAACAGGTTTGAACCATTAAATTCAGCCTCCCTGAAGGATCTTACCCTCAAGACACTTTTTTTTTGGTGTGCTTGGCTTCGGCTAAAAGGGTTAGTGAGATACATGCTTTTAGCAAGAACATCGGCTTCTCCACTAATAAAGCAGTATGCGCTCTTCAACTTGGTTTTTTGGCCAAGAATGGACTTCCGTCTCATCCTTGGCCTAAATCATTTGATATCCCCAGTCTTTCTGAGATTATGGGGAATGAAGTTGAAAGAGTGCTGTGCCCCGTTAGAGCTCTTAAATTTTATTTATCCAGAGCTAAACCGCTACAAGGTTGTTCAGAGGCTTTATGGTGCTCCGTTAAAAAGCCCTCTTTGCCCATGTCTAAGAATGCGTGGTCTTATTTTATTAGACTTTTGATTCGGGAGGCACACTCTCATTTAAGTGAGAAGGATCGTAATTTACTTAAAGTCAAGGCTCATGAAGTCAGAGCAATAGCAACTTCAGTAGCGTTTAAGCAAAATAGATCCATTAAAAGTATTATGGACGCGACCTTTTGGAGAGGCAAGTCGGTATTCGCTTCGTATTACTTGAAAGATGTCCAGACTCTTTATGAGGACTGCTACACACTGGGACCATTCGTAGCAGCGAGTGCAGTAGTGGGTGAAGGCTCTACCACTACATTCCCTTAATCCCAATATCCTTTTAATCTACTCTTGAAATTTTTAATCTTATTTTGGGTTGTACGGGAGACTAAGAAGTCTTTCGCAATCTTTTTGATTTGGCGTGTGGTCAAAATGTTGATGAGGTCCTGTTATAGGGGTGTTCGCCCTGGATATAACAGCTCCTGGGAGTCTTTCAGCATCCTGAGAGGATGGCTGGGCTTCGTGAGGAAAGCAGACTAATGAGGCAAAGTAATCATCAAAGTCAGCTTCCTTTCCAGGTACCTATACTTAAGTTGGTTTTTTATGAAATAATTGTCAAAAAACTCTTGAGCATAAACGCCTTTATTGTATTAATACTGGTCTCTACCCACGACCATGGGTGTGAATCAGCTATTATATATTCACCTGCTAAGTTTGATATTTAAAAATTATATTTTGATTATAAAATAAATTTTTGAATATACTTACCCGGTGAATATATAAATTAAAGGCCCTCCCTTCCTCCCCGATAGAGACCCAGCGGACTGAGAAGAACTGGAGAAATTGACAAGTATATGCGGTATCTGGCCGATAGTCGGCGCAGGTGGTCACACCCACAACCTTCACGGCGATCGCTCGTGAGTTTTTGGAATCTGTCGAGCCGTCGGAGACGTCAGCTATTATATATTCACCGGGTAAGTATATTCAAAAATTTATTTTATAATCAAAATATCATTTTTCCTAGCAATACAAACCTGAAGCTCTTTACATATACTGTACCTGCCAGCACCTACCCCTAGAAGTCCTGCCGCAATTACAAACGATACGGTTAGTTGCTAGTGCTGGTTTGAGCAGGGGTCTAGCCTACCCGCTAACTAGTGGTGGGTAGTTATACACTGACAAAAAAAATTTATTGGGTGGTTTCAGCTTTGCCGAAATAGATATTCCATAGTAAAGAGCTCCAGGTTTGCATTGCTAGGAAAAATACAAATGATTTCTGAATTTATAATGTTGCCCCAGTGCTGGGGGGGTTACCCCAATCCCTGACCCAGCTCCAGTGTTGTCCATGTCTTCCCCTGTACCTGGGGATCTTGGATTGGTACTACCTGCTCCCTCTGTGAGTGTGCCTTCTCTCTTCCCATGACAGTGTGTCCCAGTGTTGTGGCTTCTTTTAGAAGCAACCTGTGTGGTTTCTCCTTCTTGGGCAAAGCGTTGCTGTGAAGTCACTCGAACCTCAACCGTACTGCTTGCAGAGCTTGGAGCGAGTGCCAGGAAGAGGTAAAAGTGTGCACTCTGCTCTTCCTCCCCATTGTATTCTGACTCTGATTCTGATGCTTCTTCCAAGATGAAGAAAAAAAAAAGAGGAAGAAATCAAAGAAGTACACAAATAACCTGGCCACCCTGATAGCCGGCTAGTAAAGGAGTGTACGTCCCCGTACACTGTCTGTTCACAGGTTGATGAAGAAGCTTCAGCAACCTCCATCTCCCTTCCTGCCAGGACTTTGGATGTCCACTTGTCTCTCATCCAGCAAGTTGTCACTTGACTGGGTTCGAGAGGATGGCACCATTCGGGGCTGTCATTGTGAGATTGCTAGCATTGGAAAACCTTGAACTTACAGCTGTTCTCCTTCCCCGATTCGCAGACAGAAAGATACCTCCTTACTTCATCCGTGCTAGGAAATCTCCTCTTGTTACCGGGTTCTGTCAATGGGACGGAATGGGCATAATAGGGTGTGGGAAGCAGAATTTCCTGAGCTTGCTGCAACAACGTCAGCCCTGGAAAGGCACTGTGTTAGTTGCTGGGTTCTTTTGATTTAAATCAATTTAAATCTCTAAAAAAAATCATGATTTAAATCAAAATTAAATACTGTCAGAAATTACCTGACAAAAAAACTTCCAAAACTAGTTACAATTTATAAGTATTGCAACAAATGGACAAAATCCTAGTTAAAAGGTATAACATTTCAGGTAAACTTGGCATTCTTAAGAGTTAAAGTTGCTGTTGCAATTATACAAATTGTAAAGATCTTGATTTTTTTAACAGCATTAATAGGAATTAAAAATTTTATTGGCAGTACAGTACGCACATGAAGAAGTCCTTAATGTGTTTTTAGTTTTATTTCTTACTGTGTACTGTATGTTGAAATAAAACTACTGTATATTTGTATTTTTATTTGATTGAAGTTTTACTTATTTTTGTGTATGTACAGTATGTACTAGTTACTATAACTTGTATGCTCTGATTAAATCATTAGTTTGAATTTTGGTTTCTAAGATTAAGAGAAAACTCATCTTGAGTAATGCATATTAAGCTATGGTTTCATTTAACATTGATGAAGTTTAAAATAAAAAATTCCCCTTGAAACTGAAACAAATAATCATCAGAAGGAAATAAGTGTTATTGAAAAAGAAAAATAATTTAGATAAAAAATTGATTTAAATGAGGAAATCTGGTTTAAATCAAATAAATTGTTTTTATTTATTTTTTAGAAAAAAATATGATTTTTTTCAACCCTGGTGACCTGCCATCAGGAGGAACGACTTCATCCATTCCATGGTTTTGAAAGACGTACATAGAGATTCCAATTTTTCGATTCAACAGAAATTCCTTGATAGGGAGGTATGTATAATAGTTCAAAGTCCTTTGCTTTGGACTAGCTACCATACCCCAAATGTTCACTCGAGTGTTGACAGTCATCTTGCCTGGTGCTCACGCCAACAGCAATTGTTTGCCACGATACCTTGACAACTTTCTTATCCTGTTCTCTCAGAGGCAGTTGCTTCCACAATGAGACATATTTTTTGCTTTTTGTAATGATCTTGAGCATTCTGGTAAATAAGGAGAAGTCCAAACTATGGCTAAGCAGAGGATGGAGTAAAGTACATTACCTGTGAATACCCTGTACTGATATACAGCAGAAGTAAGTTTCTTTCCATCAGATAACAATTTTAGCAGACTCAGGAAAGTAGTGCGATCTTTACTTATTCAGCAAGAACTATTGGCTTGACAATGGCAATAACTGCTCTGAAATCTCTGGACTTTGGAGAAGTTTACTTCTCATGGGTGCCTCCACCAGCTGTCCCTTCACTGGTGTCTGAGAAGATGCTGGTTAGTAGCCAACAATCCCTAACACCATCTTGTTCTAGTGGAGCATGAGTTATGGGACAATCTAGCTTTGGGGTTGGAAGATGAAAAGAGACTCCTCTAGATTGTCGTCCTCCAGAAATGTTGCTGTTCACATACATGTCTAAGGAGGGATGGGGTGCAAACCTTAGGAACGAGACCGCCTTAGGTTGCTGGTCCAACGAAGAAAAAATGTCTTCACATCAATCTTCGGGAGATAGAAGCAGCACTCCTGGCTGCTGCAAGCATTCCAACAGGCATTGATGAGTGACAAAAGAACAGTAGTGGCTTATGATAAGCAAGGAGGTACTACACGAGACCTCTGTGCATTGGTGAAGCAGGTGGTCACATGATTGCTCGACAGTGCAATGGAACTGGCTCAGTCACAAGGGACAAGTTGCAGGAGCAGAATAGTCCTGTTATCCCTTAGTAGAAAAGAAGCTTCTGACTTTTGGGGGTTCTCCCTTGATTGACATGTTTGCGACCCAGCTAGACCTAAAAATCCTGACCTGCTGTCCAGTGCTGGACCTGTCACCAGTCCTAGAGGATGCCTTTCAACATCCATAGGACAATATCGATTTCTATGCTTCCCCCACATTTTGCTTCATTCACAGAGTAATCAACAGTGTTGACTACTCTGTGTCTCAGAGTAAACCTAGTACAGTGGCTCCTTGATGGCCATGCAACGATGTTACCCAGACCTACTAACACTTTGTCGAGGTACCGAAAGAACTACCCCTGTGGTCAAACCTGCTTAGGCAGCCCCACCTGCAGAGGCACCATAACTCAGTAACATCCCTGTCACTTCAGATGTGTACACTAGCCAGTATTTCCTCCGAGCGAAAGGCTTTTCATGAGACACGGCACAAATGTCTGGATATTTGCATACATCCTCTGATGTCTACCAAGCACAGAGGGCCATCTGCTGATATTGGTGTCATAGAATGGGTGTTTCTCCGGTTGGAGCCTCTGCAGCTGATAGTAGATTATCTTGTCTACCTTCACTGGGAGAAGCTCCTCTCAGTTTTATCACCCAGACTGAAGTGTTTAGACCTTTCCTCTCTTTTGGAGCAGTCTATTTTCATGAGGTGCTTCGAGCACTGTTGCCCTCCTAGGACGCTCAAGTGTGGGATGTCACCCAAGTGCTTGGGTACCTCGAGGACATACATTATTTCTGCAAAATATTGAAATGTGTCTAGTCTGTCCTCACTACTTATGTGGTAGTAGCAGAAGTTCCTTGCTGAAATATATCTTATGGAATTAAACATGAATAATTTCTTCTAACAATGATATGAATTTATTTGGTAGATCAGTCCTAACTAATAGAAATTTTCTTGTCCTGAATTTTATTCATTGTAAACATTTACAAGTAAATTTATAGAATATTCTCATTTTTCTTTTAGATTACGCATGCAACAAGTCAAAGGCCGCTGCATAACAGATCCTGAGTACGAGAGTGTTAATAATACATTTGAAAGAGCTTTAGTTTTCATGCACAAGATGCCTCGTGTGTGGATTGATTATTGTCAGTTTCTCATAAACCAGAAAAAGATTACAAGGACTAGAAAGGTACGTTTAGATTTTCTAGTTAGTGTGCTGATAATGTTTTATATAGTAACAATATATTTTCATTTCCTTCTAAATATATGAACCATGATTTTCTAACTGGGTATCGTGTTTTTAAATATTAAACTTAGCCGGTGAATATATAATAGCTGACGTCTCAGACGGCTCGACAGATTCCAAAAACTCGCGAGCGATCGCCGTGAAGGTTGCGGGTGTGACCACCAGCGCCGACTATCGGC
The DNA here is from genome assembly GCF_036898095.1 of Palaemon carinicauda. Taxonomy (NCBI): domain Eukaryota; kingdom Metazoa; phylum Arthropoda; class Malacostraca; order Decapoda; family Palaemonidae; genus Palaemon; species Palaemon carinicauda. The sequence continues at coordinate 102,630,036 of NC_090741.1, read as the reverse complement.
CAGATACCGCATATACTTGTCAATTTCTCCAGTTCTTCTCTGTCGGTCTTGTCGACAAGTTGGTTCGGCTCGCTTATGACCTTGAGTTTTCGACCGATTTGGTGAAGTACTTTATTTTGGTTGTTTATTGGCGTTCGCTGTGACGGGTGTTTTTTCTTCAATTAAACTCTTGAAACCTTTTTTTGGCTGGTGTTTATTGTTGATGAATTTGGTTTTGACTTGGATTTTCTCTGATTGTTCAAAATGGCTGACCCTTCTCCTGTATATCGCAAGTATGCGAGGGATTGCAACAAACGTCTTCCCAAGGCCTCTATCGACCCACATACCGTTTATTCTAATTGCCGGGGTAAATCCTGCCAATTAGGAGATCGGTGTGATGAGTGCGTGGTCTTGTCGGAATTCGACTGGCTTGAGTATGACAAATATACTCATAAGCTTGAGAGAGATAGGGTGAGGAGAAGCTCCTCTAGATCTTTGGAATTTTCCTCCTCCCATGCCCCTGAACCTAATCCTTCCCCTGTAGTAGTTGTTCCTGAACCCCCTACTAGCACTCATGAACCGTCCATGCGGGATATGTTTCTAGCGATTCAAGCTTTAGGCGAAAAAGTTGAGTCCTTAGCATCGGACCGTAACCAACTCATGTCAGATGTTAAGTTGTTGAAGTGTCAGAGTGGTAAAACAGAAAATCGTAGTGATAAAGTGATAAGTGCGCAAAGTGTATTTAGTGTTGCGACCGAGGGTTCGTCTGTTCGTGCTTGTCGCTCCCCTAGTCCGAGACCTTTTTCAGGCTCCCCTACACCAGGGAGAAGTAATGTCGTAGGACTTAAGGGGGCGAGAGGCGTAAACCAACGTACAGACGTTCCCTCTTTGGTATCGGGCGTTTCTCGTCAAGATCGCCCTTACCATAAGACGGGTGAGACTATGTTCTCCTCGTCCTCCGAAGACTTATCGCACAAGAAACCTTGGCGCAAGGTTTCTAGACCCTTGAAGCGAAAGTCAGTCCCTTCAGGACAGGTCCAGCATTCTGGCTGTAGCCATTGGGGCAGCTCTGACCTTTTGCAGTCGTCGGATGACTGTTCGCCTATTAAGCGCAAGCGTAACACGGGGTCCGAGGGTCGCGGTAGAGGCAATGTTTTGCCAACGCAGACGTTACCGACGTCACGGCCCGTTCCGACTCCCGTTGATCCGAAGTGGGTTGTCCTGCGGGACATGCAGTCTAAGCTTGCCTCCCTTATGGAAGAGTATGACTTTGAGCAGGTTCGCGACGATCCTTTGCTTTCGAGTCGCCAGTGCGCTGAACGTGACTCTGGCCTTCAGCCGCCCAAACGAGTATTCACTCGTCCGTTTGACGTTAGTGCTGACGTTTCTAGTACTTTGAAACGCGATGCCAGTCGTGTGCCTAGTCTTTCACGTCAGTCACGTGACATGGATTCTCCCTTGCTGCAGTCTCGGACTGGCGTTCAGCTGCTGCCGCCGCAGCCCCGCACTGACGTTCCCCGACCGGCTCCGTTGCCTCGACGTGACGTTGAGCGTCAGTCACCGCAGTCGGAGGTTGTTTTGCCTGCTCAGACTTTGCAGTCAATGCAGGTCCGACGTGACGTCTAGCGTCAATCAACTTCAGCTGTTGTTGTTGGTCAGTCACAGGAATTTCAGTCCTTTCAGCAGCGGCGTGACGTCGCTTCCTCTTCTGCTACTGCTGCTCCTTTGCTTGTTGACATTGCCTGTCAAGCGTTGCCTCCTCGGTATGTCTCTCCGTATCATGAGACTCGGCAGTTGTCGGACGAGGTTCCGTCGGATGAGGAAGTCGCTGATCCCCTTCCAACTGATATTCCTTTGGGGACTTTGTTGGACGGAGAGGAGCCTAAAGCTGCTCAGCCCTCTCTGGATTTTAAAAAGATCATGCTGATTTTTAAGGAACTGTTTCCTGACCATTTTGTAACTTCTGCTCCTCGTTCGCCTCCGTCAGAGTTTACTCTAGGCCTAGCCACTTCGACGCCGTCGTTTACTAAGCTAGTGCTCTCTCGCTCTTCTAAGAGAGCTTTGCGTTTACTAGGCGATTGGTTGATTACCAGGAGGAGTTTGGGGAAGACAGCCTTTGCTTTCCCCCCTTTTAAACTGGCTTCTAGAGCGAGCGTCTGGTATGACACGGGAGAAGTTCTCGGCTTGGGAGTTCCTGCCTCTGCCCAGGGAGACTTCTCAAGCCTCGTAGACTCTCCCCGTCGCCTGGCCATGAGACGCTCTAAAGTTTGCTGGTCCTCTTCGAACCTTGATCATCTCCTCAAAGGGGTTTACAGGGCCTTCGAAGTTTTTAACTTCTTGGATTGGTCGCTGGGAGCCTTAAGCAGGAAGATCTCTTCGGCCGACCGTGATGTATCCGTGCTAATTATGTCCTGCATGGACAAAGCTATCCGTGATGGCTCTAATGAGCTCGCTGCTACCTTTACGGCAGGAGTCCTTAAGAAGAGGGAGACTCTTTGCTCGTTCCTTTCGGCAGGAGTAACTCCCTGCCAAAGGTCAGAGCTTCTCTTTGCCCCGTTGTCATCTGCCTTGTTTCCTCAGCAGTTGATTAAGGATATTGCAGCTTCTCTGGTGCAGAAGGATACCCACGACCTGATGGCTACGTCGGCGCGCAAGGCTGCTCCTTCATCATCTTATGTCGTAAGACCCAAGCTCGATACTCCAGCAACGAGGTTTATCCCGCCCTTTCGTGGCAGAGCCCCCAGTAAGGGAGGCGCTCGTGCCGACAGTAAAAGAGGCAAGAGGAGAGGATCCAAGTCCTCCCGTGGCAGAGTCTGACTGCCCACGTCCTCAGACAGCGGTAGGGGCCAGACTGAACAACTTCTGGCAGGCCTGGGAGAAGAGGGGTGCAGACCGAGAGTCTGTGTTGTTGCTAAAGGAGGGGTACAAAATACCTTTTGTACGGAGACCTCCTCTAGTAAAAGTTCCTATAGACCTCTCTCCCAGGTATCGAGAGGAGTCAAGGAGACAGGCACTACAACTGCAGGTGTCTCAGTTGCTAGAGAAGGGAGCGGTGGTGAAAGTCTCGGACCTTCAATCACCGGGATTTTACAACCGTCTCTTCCTAGTCCCAAAGCATACAGGAGGTTGGAGGCCGGTGCTGGATGTCAGTACGCTCAACGTTTTTGTTGTAAAAACAAAATTTACGATGGAGACCACGAAGTCCGTCCTAGCAGCGGTCAGAGAGGGAGACTGGATGGTCTCTCTCGACCTGCAGGATGCGTACTTCCACATTCCTATACACCCGGATTCTCAACCGTATCTGAGATTTGTATACAGGAATGTGGTGTACCAATTCCGAGCACTGTGCTTCGGCCTCAGCCCTGCTCCTCTTGTTTTTACGAGGCTCATGAAAAATGTGGCAAAATTTCTTCATTTATCGGGGATTCGAGCCTCCCTGTACCTGGACGACTGGCTGCTCAGAGCGTCGTCCCGTCATCGCTGTCTGCAGGACCTTCAATGGACGTTGGATCTTGCAAAGGAGTTGGGACTGTTGGTGAACTTAGAGAAGTCTCAGCTGACTCCCTCCCAAACGATTCTCTATTTGGGGATGGAGATTCGCAGTCTAGCTTTTCGGGCTTTTCCGTCTGCCACCAGGATAGATCAAGCCTTGCTCAAAGTCCGCCTCATGCTGAGAAAAGACCGTTGCTCTGTGAGAAGTTGGATGACCCTCCTAGGGACGCTGTCATCCCTGGAACAATTTATCTCTCTAGGGAAACTTCACCTTCGCCCTCTCCAGTTCCATCTAGACTCCCATTGGAACAAGAACAAGACTTTGGAAGCTGTCTCAACCCCGATCTCCGAACCAGTAAAGACGTGCTTGAACTGGTGGGACAGCAATATAGGTCTTCGAGAGGGTCTGTCCCTGGCGGTCAAGAACCCAAACCACGTGTTGTCCTCAGACGCGTCGGATTTGGGTTGGGGAGCGACTCTGGACGGTCTGGAATGTTCGGGTCTTTGGACGTCGGATCAGAGGAGCCTTCACATCAACTGCAAGGAGCTGTTGGCTGTTCACTTGGCCTTGACGAATTTCGAGAGTCTTCTCCGAAACAAAGTGGTAGAAGTGAATGCGGACAACACCACAGCCTTGGCGTACATCTCCAAGCAAGGAGGCACTCACTCCCACACACTGTTCGTCATCGCAAGGGATCTTCTCATCTGGTCAAAAGATCGAGGCATCTCACTGTTGACGAGGTTCGTCCAGGGAAAATTGAACGTCTTGGCGGACTGTCTCAGTCGGAGAGGTCAGGTGATCCCCACAGAATGGACCCTCCACAAGGACGTGTGCAAGAGTCTTTGGATGACTCGGGGTCAGCCCACCATAGAACTCTTTGCGACCTCATTGACCAAAAGGCTCCCGACCTATTGCTCTCCAGTCCCAGATCCAGAGGCGGCCCACATAGATGCCTTTCTGCTGGACTGGTCTCACATGGACGCTTACGCATTCCCGCCGTTCAAGATCATCAACAAGGTTCTGCAGAAGTTCGCCTCTCACGAAGGGACAAGGTTGGCGTTGGTTGCTCCCCTCTGGCCCGCGAGAGAGTGGTTCACAGAGGTACTTCAATGGCTGGTAGACGTTCCAAGGAGTCTACCTTTAAGGATGGATCTCTTACGACAGCCCCACGTAAGGAGTCTTCATCAAAGCCTCCCCGCGCTTCGTCTGACTGCCTTCAGACTATCGAAAGACTCTCAAGAGCTCGAGGATTTTCGAAGGAGGCAGCCAGAGCGATTGCGAGGGCTAGGAGATCATCTACTATCAAGGTCTACCAGTCGAAGTGGGAGGTCTTTAGAGAGTGGTGCAAGTCATCCTCTATTTCCTCTTCCAGTACCTCTGTAGCCCAAATTGCAGACTTTCTCCTGCATCTGAGAAATGTTTGCTCCCTCTCTGCTCCCACTATTAAGGGCTACAGGAGCATGTTGGCGTCTGTGTTCAGACATAGAGGCTTGGATCTGTCAAATAATAAAGATCTCCAAGATCTCCTTAAGTCCTTCGAGACCTCTAAGGAGCGTCGTATGTCAACTCCTGCTTGGAACTTAGACGTGGTCTTAAGGTTCCTAATGTCCGACAGGTTTGAGCCATTGCATTCAGCCTCCCTGAAGGATCTCACCCTCAAGACGCTTTTTTTGGTGTGCTTGGCTTCGGCTAAAAGGGTCAGTGAGATCCATGCCTTTAGTAAGAACATCGGCTTCTCTACAAATAAAGCCACATGTTCGCTTCAACTTGGTTTTTTGGCCAAGAATGAACTGCCTTCTCGTCGTTGGCCTAAATCTTTTGATATACCTTGTCTGTCAGAAATCGTAGGCAACGAGGTTGAAAGAGTACTGTGCCCAGTTAGAGCTCTTAAGTTTTATTTGGCTCGTACTAAACCATTACGAGGTGGTTCTGAGGCCTTATGGTGCTCCGTTAAGAAGCCCTCATTGCCCATGTCTAAAAATGCTTTATCGTACTTTATTAGATTTTTAATCCGGGAGGCACATTCTCATTTAAGTGAGAAAGATCGTTGTTTGCTTAAGGTCAAGACACACGAAGTGAGAGCGATAGCAACTTCGGTGGCTTTTAAGCAAAACAGGTCTCTGCGAAGTATTATGGACGCGACCTTTTGGAGGAGCAAGTCGGTGTTCGCTTCATTTTACTTAAAAGACGTACAGACTCTTTATGAGGACTGCTACACCTTGGGTCCATTCGTTGCAGCGAGTGCAGTAGTGGGTGAGGGTTCTACCACTACATTCCCTTAATCCCAATATCCTTTTAATCTTCTCTTGAAATGTTTTTAATCTTGTCTTGGGTTGTACAGAAGACTAGGAAGTCTTTCGCATCCTTTTTGATTTGGCGGGTGGTCAAATGTCGTTTCTTGAGAGCGCCCAGATTAAGGGTATTGATGAGGTCCTGTTATAAGGGTGGTCGCCCCGGATATAACAGCTCCTGGGAGTCTTTCAGCATCCTGAAAGGATGGCTGGGCTCCGTTAGGAAAGCGGACTAATAAGGCAGAGTAATCGTCAGAGTCAGCTTCCTTACCAGGTACCTATATTTAATTGGGTTTTTTTATGATATAATTGTCAAAAACTCATGAGCATATATACGCCTTTATTGCATTAATACTGGTCTCTACCCACCACCATGGGTGTGAATCAGCTATTATATATTCACCGGCTAAGTTTAATATTTAAAAATGATATTTTGATTATAAAATAAATTTTTGAATATACTTACCCGGTGAATATATAAATTAAAGGCCCTCCCTTCCTCCCCGATAGAGACCCAGCGGACTGAGAAGAACTGGAGAAATTGACAAGTATATGCGGTATCTGGCCGATAGTCGGCGCTGGTGGTCACACCCGCAACCTTCACGGCGATCGCTCGCGAGTTTTTGGAATCTGTCGAGCCGTCGGAGACGTCAGCTATTATATATTCACCGGGTAAGTATATTCAAAAATTTATTTTATAATCAAAATATCATTTTATGCATTTCTAACTATTATTGTTGATGTAAACCTCTGGTATTTGTTTCCCCATCCTTTTAGATAAATTATTAAGTGGGATAACTTGTGGGTAAGCCAAGGTGTTTGTGTAGGAAAATTGTATTACAAAAGAAGTTGAAAACAATGGTTCATGTGTGCCATCAGTAATAATCTTGCCGGTATGCATTAAACACATAAATAACAAGGTTGTGCTCTATCCTAATCTTGTCATGGGCTTTCGGGTACTAAGACCAGAATGAAACACAGTTTGTTCCAACACAAATACTTACCTCGAATTACTTTCTTAGGAGTTACCTGTAATCTCCTCTCTACCGACCAGAGTTTTGTGTAGTATACCCTACACCCGTTTTCTATGGAGGGCTAACCCGGGAGTGAGAGAACGTGCCTCGAGGGTAGCCTTGAGCTAGGTCGAGGTCCGCTTGAGTCCCGTTAGCCAGTAAGTTCTCTGGTCGCGACGTGATACCATACTCTCACGCCGCTCTCGTCTCTCCCGACCCTTTGTGTCCGCCTTGTGTGTCCCGCGTGGTTACCGCGTGGTATCTTTGTGCTTATCCCTTGTGTTCTTGCGTGTTCATTACCCTTCCTTGTGCTTCCCAAGTGTATTCCTTGTTGATTCCCTTCGTTCCTGTGCCTTGTGGTTGTGTGCTATGGAGCAGATCCGCCGTTGTCCTGGGCCTAGAGCCGGAAAGTCGTGTGGAGCGTTCCTTTCCAAGCCCGAAGTAGACCCTCACTCCCTTTGCTCTTCCTGTAGGGGCAGGATGTGCTCGCCATCGGATACGTGCATTGAGTGTGTTAATTGGAGTGAGATACAGTGGGTGCGTTACGGCACTAAGAAGAAGAAGTCGTCGAAACGTTCGCCCAGGAAATCTAGCATCTCTTCGCCGTTACCGTCACCCAGTGGACGGTCCGACGGGGCTTCTGTCTCGACTTCCCCTACCCAGAGTAGGGGACGAGGTAAGTCCGTTGCGGGGAAAGAGCCGAGGGTTCTTCCCCAGGAGTCTAATATGTGTGAAGTGGGGGTTGCTGGGCCTTCTCAGGCTAGTGGGGGCCTGGTAGTGCTGTGTCTGGGGGTTCTGGAGACTCTGCCCTTGTGCTTGGGGGGCACGTTTCCTCCGACGACCCCTTGTGGTGTAGTAATGTTGTGCCTGTTTCTTCGCCCGCTTCGTGGGCCTGTTTCAGGTTCTTCAGCGGCTGGTGACGCCCAGGGTAAATTGGACTCCACGGTAAGTGAGCCCTTTGGGTGGAAGCTCCCTAAAACGCCAGGTAGGTCCCCAATGCGGATGGAAGAGGGCCTGGATACCTGGTTCCCTAGTGTAGGGCGGCAAACCTCTTTTCCAGCTCCTCTGACGGCGGTTCCAGGAACCTTCCTTCAACCCTCGACCTCTGGTACGCAGCAAGTCGCGAAGCCCTCTTTAGCCCCTGCTTCTGCCCGTCGTGCGGGTGGTACAGTTTCGTCGGGCTCTTCGGATGGTGGGGCTTCGTTCTCTTCAGAAGAGGAAACGAGGAGGAGACATCGGCAACGGAGGGAGCGGTCCAGGAGCAGGCGTTCCCGCTCAAGATCCCGTTCGAGGTTCAGTAGGAGACGGTCCCGCTCTCCACAGAGGAAGTACAGGAGGAGTAGGTCCCCCGATGGTGATTGGGTCTTCGTTCCCCGTAAGTCTGAATTGCAGCGTTCCCTGGACCGGCAGTCCAGGGATTTCTCGCCACGAAGGCCATCCTCTAGACGCAGATATGACCCTCGCAGGGAGAAATGCGAGAAGGCCGCTTCAGGCAGGCGTAAGGCCGCGAAGCTTCCGGTTCACCCCGCCCAGGGGGGGAACCGTGCTTCCTTACGGGCAGCCTGGCCGAATCAACACAGCTGGTTCGGCCCTCGGACTTAAAGGAACGGTTCCCTCCGTCGGGTCAGCCCACGGGATCCGCGTCCTCGTCCTCCAGAGAGAATACACGAACGGTAGTCCTCGCCAGCACGGCGATGCTAGTTCTGACCCCTGAACCTGGTGCGGAGGCTCCCACCGGGGAAGACCGGTACCACCGCAGGGGAGTGCCTGTTGTTCCAGAACCGAAGAGCCCGGTGGGAGTGCCCGGTGACCCGGCTCCTCGGGATCAGGCGGAAGGTACTGCTGACGGTAGAGAAGGTTCCCCGACCGAGGACTCGGCCTATCGGAAGGTTATAGGCCTGATTCGAAGGCATCATAGGATTGAAGAACCGGTTCCAACCGATGAGGACTACTGGAGGTCCAGCCTGACCCGCTTGATGCAGGCACCCGTCCAACAGAAAACCTCCCTGGCCCTGCCTGTGGCCCGAGATCTCGTCCTGGGACGGGCTCATGTCGATAGAGTTGTGGCAGGCAATGCCGAAGCTCCCAAAACGCAGAGCTTCTCGAAGTTGCTCCAAGGGCTCAAGGTACAGAGTAGGTTTTATGTGCCAGAGGGACAACGACCGGGAGCCTGCAAGGTGGAGCCTGCCCTCGACGTTCTGGGACAGGGTGCCACGGAGGACAGAGCCTCTTCAGCCCCGATTTGCTTTTTGCAGTCGAAGGCTGCGATGATGGAGGAGATGTCGAAAGACTTGGTGCACGTCTCCTCTTGGTTGGACTGGTGGGCTTCCACACTGGTAGGTGTTCAAGCCACATATGACTTGACGGACCCGGAGCAGCAAAACATCCTGAGGGAACTTATCATCTCCGGGGGCGAGACCCTGAAGTTCCTCACGTATCAGTCCCTTGCCCTGTCAGCGAATTGGGTTCTTCGCAAAAGGGACACTATTCTGGCGAAGCTTTCCCGGAAGGTCCCAGACAGGGAGGCGAGGGCCATGAGGAGCCTTCCTGTGTGGGGTGACTCCTTGTTCCCTTTGAAAGAGCTAGAAGAGATTATGGAAAAGGTGGCTAAACGAAAAGAAGTGAACGCTCCCAGGCCTCAACCGGTAAGGAGGCCCCCCTACAAGAGATCAGTATCAGACGGCCCCTCTACTTCTCAGGCCCCGCCTAACCTGACGAGGAGAGAAGCCCCTTCCTCCTTGTGGGCTTCAGCGCCACAGCCCCCCCGTTGAGGAGCTCCAGCAGCATCTGTCTCGTTTAGAACAGGGTATTCTGCCTCCAGGAGAGGCCGTTCAGGCCGCTCCTCCAGGAGGAGGTAGAGTGGGAGGCCCCCTACTCCTGCCCAAGCCTCAGGTTGGGGGATGCCTTAGACTACATTGGCAAGCATGGAAGGCTCACGGAGCAGAGCCCTGGACAGTATCCCTACTGAAGGAGGGTTACAGGCTACCGTTCTTAACGGAACCCCCGCCTTTAATTCCGGCCAGCCTGTTGGAGTGGCTGGCACCCAAGGACCCGTTGAAGAGGGCGGCTCTTCAAGAAGAGGTGTCCACGATGTTGGAGAAGGGCGCCATGGAGGAGGTCCTGTACCCAGGGCCAGGTTTCTACAGCCGCCTGTTCCTGGTAGAAAAGGCGACGGGGGGTTGGAGACCGGTGATAGACCTGTCAGCTCTCAACAAGTTTGTGCGAAAGACAGATTTCAAAATGGACACTCCGAAGTCGGTCTTGCTGTCCTTGAGGGAGAAAGACTACATGATGACCATAGACCTCAAGGACGACTACTTCCAAATCCCGGTCCATCCCTCAAGTCGGAAGTTTCTCCGGGTGAAATGGGGTACCCAGATCCAGCAATTCAAGACCCTCTGCTTCGGGTTGTCGACAGCTCCCCAGGTATTCACAAGAGTCTTCACGACAGTCTCGGTGTGGGCTCATGAGCGGGGCATTCGCCTCATCCGGTACCTGGACGATTGGTTGCTTCTTTCCTCCTCAGAGGATGTTTTGAAGGAGCAGGGTATAAAACTTCTCCAGTTTTGCAAGGGTCTGGGTATCATGATCAACCCAGAAAAATCGAACCTATCTCCCTCCACCAGAATGACCTATTTGGGGATGACACTGGATTCCCTACTAGTGAAATTTTTCCGTCAGAGGAGCGGGTAAGCAATCTTATGAAGATCTTTCTCCCTTTTCTGTCGGGGCAACCCAGGAGGGCGAAGGATTGGCAAAGGCTAATAGGTCATCTGGTGTCGTTGGAGAAACTGGTTCCCCAGGGGAGACTCAGACTCAGGGCCGTCCAATGGAACCTGAAGAACTTCTGGAACCAACTGGACTCGCCCCAGAAATTAGTTCCATTCCTGCCAAACACAATACCCTCCCTGGAATGGTGGCATTGCCGGTCGAACTCGCTCAAGGGGATGCCCTTCGCGACCGAACCTCCCGAGTTGCTCCTATTCACAGACGCCTCCAACCAAGGATGGGGAGCCCATCTCCTCAACGGGACGGCGAGAGGAACCTGGATGGACGGGTAGAAAGGCCTACACATCAATGTCCTAGAGTTGAAGGCAGTCCAGAAAGCTTGCCTGCACTTCATCGATCTACTAAGGGGAAACACTGTGGCGTTGATGTGCGACAACGCCACAGTGGTAGCGTACATAAAGAAGCAAGGAGGCCTAAAATCAAGGGAGTTGTGCGATCTCGCCCTAGAGATCCTAGATTGGGCGGAAGCGAACCAGATAGTGTTATTGGCAAGGTTCATCCCCGGGAAAAAGAACGTCCTAGCCGACGGTCTCAGCAGGATGGGTCAGATAGTAGGAACAGAATGGTCCCTCCTCCCAGAAGTAGCCAGGCTCATCATTCAACGGTGGGGTTCCCCGGTGATGGACCTCTTTGCAACCAAGCTGAACGTACAACTCCCCGTGTATTGTTCTCCTGTCCCAGACCCAAAGGCAGCCTTGGAGGATGCCTTTCAGCACAAGTGGGACAACCTAGACGTGTACGCTTCCCCCCCCCCCCCTTCACGTTGATCAGGCAAGTGCTCAACAGAGTAAGGGCTACCCGGAATTTAAGGATGACTTTGGTAGCGGCCTGGTGGCCGGAGAGAGAGTGGTTCGCAGACCTAAAAGACCTGACAAAACATCCTCCGTGGCCACTCCCCGACAGGCCAGATCTTCTACAACAGCCACACTTTCTCAGGTTCCACGACAACCCACAGTCTCTACGCCTTCACGCCTCCTGAGGAAGGAAGGATATTCGTCAGGAACGGTTAAGAGGATGTCGCAATACCTGAGAAGGTCGTCGGCAGCGGTCTACCAAGCGAAGTGGGCCTCTTTCACGAACTGGTGCGCTTCGAAGTGCATAAAACCCCTCAAAGCCTCAGTCCCAGATATCGCAGACTTTCTAGTATATCTCAGAGACGAGATAGGGATGTCAATCCCAGCTATAAAAGGAGTACGAGCAGCCTTGGGTCAAGTCTTCCTTCTGAAGGGCATCGACCTGGGCTCCTCTAGACACATCTCTATGCTTGTCAGGAGTTTTGAACAGTCCTGCCCCCCTCAAACTGTTAGGGTGCCTCAGTGGGACTTAGCTAGGGTCCTGAAGATGTTAAGTAGCCCCCCGTTCGAACCAATGAAGGATATTGTAGACAGGGATCTCACTCTCAAGACAGTCTTTTTGTTGGTCTTGGCCTCTGCGAAAAGGGTAGGTGAGATCCATGGGCTGTCTTATGACGTCTCTCATTCGGAGGGGTGGAAAGAGATCTCTTTCAAGTTCGTCCCTTCGTTCGTGGCGAAAACCCAGAACCCAGCAGTCTGGGATCCTAAATTCGAGGGGTTCTCTCTGCCAGCTATTCCTAGGACTGGGAATCCTGAGGATTTGAGGTTATGCCCTGTCCGTGCCATTAGAAAATACCTTGAGAGGACTGCACATCTCCGGCCAGGCATCAAGAGCCTTTTCGTCTCCACAGGTGTTACAAAGAAGCAGGTATCGAAGAATACCATATCCTTTTGGTTGAGACAAGTTATTGCCAGGGCCTACAAGGAGGAGGGACTAGCCTTGCCAGGTACTCCCAAGCCCCATGACATCAGAAGTCTGAGCACTTCCTTAGCCTTTGAGAAGAACATGGCAGTGGGCCAGATCCTTCGAGTGGGCACCTGGTCGAACCAGTCGACCTTTACTGCCCATTACCTCAAGGATTACTCAAGAAGGTCCTTAGACGGGTTCTCCATTGGGACAGTCATATCCGCGCTCCAAGTGATTTAATGGTGAAGCCCCAGGCACAATTGTGGATAGCAAAACCAGGAGAAACAGGTTCGTTCCTTGTCACCCTAATCCCCGTTTCCTATCCCTATCGGAGATAACCACACTTAAGTAACCAATGAAGAACACGCCTCTGCAACTTTGTTACTGGACTCAACATCAGAAGATTTTTCAAAGGGTGAGTACTTAGACACTAACGTGAGCTCTTTGTGTAGTTTACCCTACTGTCCGTTTCCCAGTTTTTTTTTTTTAGAACCTAGTTCATATCTAGGCTTCTTGGCGTCCGCTTTGCTGGGTCTGAAGGTCAGGAAGCCACTCCCACCTCCTAAAGTGTAAGTCTCCTAAGAAAGTAGTTCGAGGTAAGTATTTGTGTTGGAACAAATCAAAAATTTTAAGTAATTTTTATTTTTCCTAACATACTTACCGAGAACTACTTTCGGGTAATGGCCCTCCCTACCTTCCCTGAGTGTCTTTCTGCCCTTGCAGGGACTTTTTGCAACATCCGAGGAACTTACTGACTAACGGGACCCAAGCGGACCTCGACCTAGCTCAAAGCTACCCTCGGGGCACGTTCTCTCACTCCCGGGTTAGCCCTCCATAGAAAACGGGTGTAGGGTATACTACACAAAACTCTGGTCGGTAGAGAGGAGATTACAGGTAACTCCTAAGAAAGTAGTTCTCGGTAAGTATGTTAGGAAAAATAAAAATTACTTAAAATTTTTGATTTTGTGTATATTTTACTTTATTCACTATATATACACAGACATACAATCACGTACATTCACAGTTTTACCTAAAATACTCATCTAAACCTTGAACTTATCTATTTTAGAAAATAATTCTATGCCATTAACTGCTAATTTTTTACTGAACAATGAAAACATAATTTGTTCCTACACTGATAAACCTCAAGCTTTTTAACAAGGATTATCTTTTGGTGAGGCTGGAAGACTAGCCATCAAGACTTTAATGCGAGTTGGCAACCACCCAACCACTAGTTAGTGGGAGGGTGGTAGGGGTACCCTGGGTAACTGGGTCACTCACACAGCGGTAGTATCTTACTACTATTTCTTTTGCATTGGTAAAGGACGGATGTGTCCACTCTCTGCTCCTAAAAGACTTGGCCATTTCTTTCATATCTGCTTTTTCTCTTTCAGGTGTGATTGCTCCTGATGCTCCTCATGCATATGTGTTCAGTGTCTGAAGGGTGCTTCTTGTCCTTGGTCAAGACCGACCTCCTCCCTCTTTGTGTCTGACCTGCAGAGGGTGTCATTGTGAGCAGGGCTCCACCTGTGATGAGTGTAGGGAGTGGCTTGCCTCCCAATGGGAGAGATTTAGGCGGTGGCGTAAGAAGTCTAAGTGAGACCTTTTGCCCTTAGGGTCCTCCTCAAGGGCAAAGAGACCTCAGACTTCTTCCATCACTCACCGACCTCTTCCTGAAGCTCCTCCTCATTCCGACTCTTCTGAGGGCTTGACGAGTAGGAGTACAGACTGTTCAACTCCTTGGCAACCTCTGGGTTCTGGGGACATTGTTGCTTCCCCTATAGGGGCACCTTCGTTCCGCCCTCGGGCAAGCCTTTTTCCCTTTCAGATTTGCTGCAGGCTTGGCTGTTGGTGGGGGTGGCTGGACCTTCTTCCAAGGAAATCCTCCTAGATCTCCTTCAGCGTTGTGCCCAGACGGATCCTGTTCCTGATGTTCCCGTCTCCCCTGTGGACACAATTTTTGTTCGCGAAGTCCATCTCTCGCTCTTGCCAGGTAGTGTTTGTGACCATCGCAGCCTTTAGCCACCCCTTACTACGTCCTCTTGTTGACGATGAGTCCTCCCACCATCCTCTGACCTCTTCATCTTCCAGAGATCCCAGTTGTCTTTGCGTGGCTTCCAGCAGGCAGTGCTCCTGTTCGCGAGACCGACGAACTTCTTGTGGTTCTCCTGTTCGACATTGACAATCTCCTCATGCTCGTCAATCGCTGACTCGTGATCGTCACTCCCCACCGCTTTGTTGATGCTCCTTTGATTGTTGGTCTGCTGATTATCGTCACCCTTCAACTTCGCGCTTGCCGCTCATCAGTAGGAGACATTCCATTCCCACGCATCGTTCACCGTCTCATCATACTAGACGACGCTCCACATCATCCACGAGACGGTCTTCTGCTCGCCGATCACTGATGCGACACTCCCCAGCATATCATTCCTCATCTCATCGTGCTGATTGTCATCGTGCTAAGCGACACTCTCCAGCTTATCGCTCACCAATGCATCACTCGTCATCTCATCGATCTCCCAGACGATGCTCCCCCACACATTACTCGCTTACGCAATGCTCTCCTACGTGTTCTCACTCATGAGCATATCCTACGGTGTGTCCGTCGCCGACGCGTCATGCCACTTCTAGAGTTTCTCCCAGACGCTTGCCAACTCGCTGATTACTGATGCGTCGCTCCCCATTGCCACATTCTACTCCTTGACGCTCTGTTGCCTTTTGATCTCCTGATCATCGTTCCCCAGAGCGTACTTGCCGCTCTCCCTCTCATCTAAGGCCCTCGATCACCGTCTTTGACTCGTGAATTGCGCATGTTTGCTCATGAATCACGCTCGCCTGCCTGTGAACTAGATGTTCCGCTTGTGCAATCATGTGCATTTGTGATTACTTCATGAGTTTTCTCGAGTGAAGAAGCTTCTCAAGCTCCATCGACCTCAGTAGCTTCCAGTGGATGTCCCGTTCCTTTCATAAACGGCTTCCAACATCTGCCAAACAAGTAATCTAATGTCCCGATCTCTCCATATCGCCCCTGGAAGTGTTCAAAAGAGGACCAGATGATGCCTGTCCCTTTCAGTTCCAGGTTCCGAGGCCTCTCCTTCAGAGGAAGCGCTCTCCACTTCCTGGTTTTCCCAAGGACACCCCGGACCTATCAGCTGTGGGAGGACAGTTGTCGTGGTTTGACAGGCTCATTACGGTATTATCAGTCGCCATGGCAGAACCTTCTCCTAGACATACCGATTCCTCTGGTAGAGACTTAGCCTTTACAGTGGCCTGAGGTTGCCTCTACTCCAGTCATCTCATTGGAGAGTTTGGCTTCCCTCTCCTCTTCCTCGGTCTTTCCCGCTGACCCCAGGAAACGACCTGTTCCGTCGAGGGACCCAGTTCCTCCACTGCCCCTCTTTCCCATTGGGAGAATGAAGAGAGGTGTTAAGGGTGCCCTTGTTTTGGTTTAAGACCTTAACACTCTTCAATTCACTCCGGTTATGATGGCTAGATGGAGGAGGAGGATGCTGAAAGAGACTCCGCCAAACGCAGACATCCTTCTCCTTAGGGTGAGCAGAGATATTCGTTCTCCGCGTGTGGTGTCTCACATGTCTTCGTTTAGACCCTCTCCTATCGAGGTAGTTCCCCCCGAACTACCGCCTCCCTCCAGACCATCTCCGGAGGAGGAACGTCTAACGAGAGGTTCAGGTCCCTAAGGAACATCAGGCACTCTCCAGACCTTCCCTGCTGGAAGAGTATTTTCCAAGCCATAGGGAACCTAAGGACATGAAGACTATCCCAAGGAATACTAATGCGTGTGAGGTGCTTAGACAGGAGAAGGCTAGAGACTCTCCTGTGGTGGGTCTGTCTTGAGGTGTCCCTTCTGTTGCCGACCCCGACCCCGACCCACTCCAGGCTTTTATGGGTGACACCTTGGAAGTAGATGAGTCCTTGGAATCAGATGATGACAACTTCCACGAGGCTGAATGTTCGAAGATCCAGCCTCAAGATGAGCAACAGGAATCCGAATCTGCCTTCCGGCAGGTCCTTGCCTACATGAAGGTTGTGAACGGACTGTCTAACCCAGGTGTAGCTCCTCGTGAATGTAGGAACACAGTCCTGTACCATGTTTTTGGTACGTAGAGACCCCCTAAGACCAGTTCTGCCATGCCCTGGTCTAAAGGCCTAACAGCAGCCAGGGAGAAGGCATTCTCTCAGGTCACTGGCTCCTGTAGCTTCCTTCGTGCTGGTTCATCGTCTCTACTCCTCCACCTCCCTTTGTCCAACAAATGAGGCACTACATAGTCGAAGGTGAACCTCTCCCAGCTTTGACGTTGGATCCCTCTGTGGATTCTTGAGAGGGATCCCCATAGAGAGGCTTGTCAGTCTTCCATGCTCCTTCTCGACCTCTGAGCTGATCAACATAGAAAAGGTCATAAAGTACGCCATGCAGGCTGCTTCATGGCTGACCTATGGTGGAGCTCAGTAGGTCACCTTGTACAAACTGAGGACTGGTCCAAGGAATCTACAAGGAAGTCTACAGAAACTTTTCTCTTGTCCGTCACTTGCACGTTGGAGTTCCTTTCCCGCATGGTAGTCAACCTGTGGGCAGATGTGATCCCCAAGAGACGAGATGTGGTGATTGAAAGGTTCCATAGACAAGTTCCTAGAGGCGAGCTGTCTAAGCTTAGAAACTACTTTCTAGAAGGAATCTCTCTCTTCAGTCCGGAAGCCGTCGAGAGGTCGGCTGACCGCTGGAGAAAATCTACCAAGGATTCTCTTCTCCAAAGGACCTTGACAACTAGGTCCTATGGGAAGGCTCCTCCACCTCCTAAGAAGCTGCCGCAGTCCAACAAACCCTTAACCAGTAGGACAGCAGGGTCCTCTAAAAAGGTGTCATGATAGCCCTTTCCTGCTAAAGACCAAAAGGGCTCTAGATTCCCCAGAGGAGGTAGAAGTAGCGTTAGAGGCACTCCTGTTAAGGGAGGCATTCCTCTTACTAGCCCACTGGGGAGGGGTTGCCTGTAACGCTGCTGGCAGAGGTGGATGCATCTCGGGGTCAATCCTTGGACAATCTCAGTGATTTGTGTAGGGTATCGCATCCTGTTCACACACTCTTTCCCTCCACTGACTCAGGATCCAGTCCCATCAAGCTCTTATGCAAAGGGATCCAAAGTCCAGACCATGTTGGAGAAGGGTACTCTCCAAGAGGTCCTCGATGGGTCCGCAGGCTTTTTCAGTTGACTCTTTCTTGTAAAGAAGGTGTCTGGAGGCTGGAGACCAGTCATTGATCTCTTGACCTTGAAAAAGTTTGTTCTACAAACTACGTTTAAGATAGAGACGGCAAACATTATCATTCAGGCAGTAAGGCCTCAGGACTTCATGTGCACCCTGGGTCTTAAAGACGCATACTTCCAAATCCCAGTCTATCCGTCATCAAGGAAGTATCTTTGGATCATACACGAGAACAGGCAATACTAGTTCAAAATGCTGTGTTTCACCTTTTGACAGCACCTCAGGTCTTTACGAGAATATTCGCCCTAGTGTCATCTTGGGCTCACAAAATCGGCATACGTCTTTTTCGGTACCTAGAGGATTTGTTGATTCTAGCAGACTCACTGACGACCCTTCTTTGCCACAGGGTCAGGTTGCTCGAGTTTTGTCAGGATCTGGGGATCGTGATAAATCTCGAGAAGTCATCTCTGCAACCCTCTCAAACACTGGTATACCTGAGTATGATAATCAACACTAATCTTCAGAAACTCTTTCCATCAGATGACAGAGCACACAAGCTGAGGGAAGTGCCAAGCCCCTTACTCAGACAAGAGGAGCTTCCAGCCCGACAGTGGTTGTGTCTTGTAGGTTACCTGGCATCCCCGGTCCGTCTAGTGCCCAATGGTTGCCTCGGTACGATCTCTCCAGTGGCAACTGAAATCTAGGTGAAACCAGTACACTGGTTCCCTTGATACTCCCGTTCCCATAGGATGGGATCAAGGACGGATCTTCAGTGGTGGCTGCCAGTGGAGAACATCCGCAAAGGGATAGACCTTCTCGTCCCTCCAACGGAATTGATGCTCTACACAGACACATCAAAAGAAGGGGCCACATGCTGCACCACATAGCCTCCGTTCTTTGGTCCCAGTCCTAAAGGTACCAACATATCAACCTCCTAGAGATGAGAGCTGCCTTTGTAACATAATTGATAGGCATATCCCTTCTCTTGTGCTAAGGTACCGAGTGAAGGACAAACCATGGTTCAATGAAGATTGTAGACGTGCTTATTTGGAGAAGCTGGAGGCCTCTCACCTTTGGAAGGGTAATAGATCAGATTTGACCTGGAACAATTACAGTATACTCAGCTTCGAACTTTTGCTCAGAGAGTTTATGCCTCAACTGAAAAGTACAATTTAACCATAAAAGAAACCCTTTCTGGTACTGCTCAGGAACATAAATGGTGGTCTACCCTTAAATCTGCACTCTTTGGTGTAGATGCAACAGTTCTTCCTTTACTTAAACCAGATGGCTCAGTCACTCACTGTCCAAAGGAAAAGGCAACCCTTTTGGCTGATGTTTTTGACAGTAAACAGAGTAATGAAAAACTTGAACTTCCTCATTCCTGTTTTCCTGAGGCTAAACTAACTAGTTTAGCTTTTCGATCTCGTGAGATTAAAGCTCTGTTGATGGACCTTGATGCTTATAGAGGTGTAGACCCAAATGGTATTTTTCCTTTGTTTTTTATGAAGACAGCAGATTTCTTAGCTCCAAAGTTATCTGTTATTTTGTGCAAATTAACAAGAAGAAGAGCTTTTAGCACTTGTTGGAGAATTGGTAATGTTACTCCTCTGTGTAAATCTGTTTGTGGTAGCTCAAGTCCCACTGATTACCACCCAATTTCCATAACTCCCATATTATCTAAAGTTTTTGAACGTCTTCTGGCAAAACATCTTAATAGGTTTGCTGAAGGTAATTATCTACTCCCTAGTTTGCAATTTGGTTTTCGTAAAGGCCTTGGAGCATGTGATGCCCTTCTTACAATCTCCAATGCTGTACAGAAATCCCTTGATTGTGGTCAGGAAGTTCGTATGATTGGCCTTGATTTTAGTGCTGCCTTTGACTGTGTTAATCATGAGGCCCTTGTTTTCCAACTGAAATAGTTGGGAGTGGGTGGGTCGTTTCTTAGCATTATTATTGATTTTTTAAGTAATAGATCTCAAAGAGTTGTTGTTGATGGGCACCATAGTGAGTATAGGAATGTGATATCCAGTGTTTCACAGGGTAGTGTTCTTGGTCCATTACTTTTCATACTATATACACATGACATGTGGTTTGGCCTAGAAAACAATCTTGTTGCATATGCAGATGATGCTACTCTCTTTGCATCAATTCCATACCCTGAATGTAGATCTGGGGTTGGTGAATCCCTTAATAGAGATTTAGCTAAAATTAGTGCATGGTGCAAATTATGGGGTATGAAGTTGAATCCTAACAAAACTCAAAGTATGATTGTAAGTAGGTCAAGGACGGTGGCTCCTCAACATCCGGATCTCAGTATTGATAATGTTTCTTTAAATTTGTATGACTCTTTTAAAATTTTAGGTGTGATTCTCGACAGCAAATTTACTTTTGAGAAACATATTAGGTCTGTGTCTTCTTCAATTGCATAAAAAATAGGCTTATTGAGAAAGTCTTTTAAGATTTTCGGTGATCAATCTATTCTGAAGAAGTGTTTTAATTCTTTCATTCTACCTTGTTTTGAGTATTGTTCTCCTGTCTGGTGCTCAGCTGCTGATTCTCATCTTAATTTGTTGGACAGAAACTTACGGTATATTAGATTTCTTATTCCTGATCTAGATATTAATCTTTGGCTCTGTCGTTCAATTAGTTCATTATGCATGTTGCATAAGATTTTTCATAACTCTGACCATCCTTTACATTCAGATCTCCCTGGACAATTCTATCCTGTTCGTAATACTAGGCAGGTAGTTAATTCTAATAGCAAGGCCTTCTCCATCATGAGACTCAATACTGCACAGTATTCTAGAAGTTTTATTCCAGTTGTCACCAAGTTGTGGAATGATCTTCTTAATCGGGTAGTTGAATCAGTAGAACTTCAAAAGTTCAAAGTTGGGGCAAATGTTTTTATGTTAACCAGGCTGACATGAGTCTTTTTATTGTTTATATAGTACATATCTGTTTTTTACTTTAATAGTTTATATAGGACATATCTGTTTTGACGCTGTTACTGTTTTTAGAATGATATATTGTTAATTTATTCTCATCATTTATTTATTTCCTTATTTCCTCTCCTCACTGGGCTATTTTTCCCTGTTGGAGCCCTTGGGCTTATAGCATCTTGCTTTTCCAACTAGGGTTGTAGCTTGGCTAGTAATAATAATAATAATAATAATAACAGTTCCAACAGTGCCTGGTGGGTCACTCCCTGGTGTTGATAAGCGGCAACACCATGGTAGTGTCTTACATAAACAAACAAGGTGATACCTTATAAACAAACAAGGTGGTACCTTTTTGCAGCTCTCATGCCATCTAGCTGTAAAGACACTGCGATGGTCAGAAAAACATTCGGTGTTTCTATCAACACGCTTCATTCCGGGCAAGATGAATGTGTTCGCTGACAACCTGGGTAGAGCGACTCGGATACTGCCCTTCAAATGATCTTTGAATCATCTGATAGCCATTATAAGTCCTGACTTTGTGGGGTTTACCGACTGTGGACCTGTTTGTAACGTTCCTGAACTTTAGGCTCCTGCTTTACTGTTCTCTAGTCCTAGACTCTCAGACTCTCTAGCAAGATGCATTCCAACCACGGTGGGGCAACATCGATGTGTACACATTTCCCCCCTTCTGTCTGATGAAACAGGTGCCCAACAAGACCAGGGCATCCAACAATCTTTGCATGACTCATAGCTCCACTATGGCACCACCCAGAATGGTTTCCAGATCTTCTGCAGCTCCTGGTAGAGCTACCAATGGAACTTCCTTCACAACCAGATCTACTCGGACAACCACACGTTAAGATCTTCCGTAAAGCAGTAACTTCCACGTGTCTTTATGCGTGGATACTATCGAGCATTTCCTTTCTTAGAGAGGCTTTTTGCAATGAGTTGCAAAAACAATGTCTGAATACTTCCAAAGATCTTCGTCAATCTACCAGGCAAAGTGGACAGTCTTGCATGGTTGGCTTTGTGGAAGAGATATCTCTTCCCTCGATGCCACTATTCCTATGATAGCCGAGTTCCTTGTTTCCCTTCGCGAGGAAAAGCTTCTCTTGGTCTTGGCAGTGAAAGGCTATCGCTCAGCCTTAAGCATGACGTATAGACTGAAAGAAATTAACCTTTCCTCTTCGTTGGAATGGTCTCTCATACGAAGCGATGAGATCACTTGTCACCAGTCGGAAGTTAGACTTCCTCCTTGGAACGTGGTTTGAGTCCTTCGGTCACAAAGGGCCCTCCTTATGAACCATTGTGCCAGGCAACAGATCTCCATCTCACTTTAAAGACGGTGTTCCTTCTTGCCTTAGCTTCAGTAAAGAGAGTTAGCGAACTTCATGGTCTTTCCTACAACGTCTCCCATTCAAGGGGATGGGGAGGGGGGGAGATGACACTCTGCTTTGTCCCCAAGTTTATTGCAAATTCAAAATCCATCCGTCAAGGATACTAGGTTTGGGGCCTTTCGGATATCAAGTCTCCGTTCTGTAACTGATTTCCCAGATCAACAGTTACTATGCCCAGTGAGAAATTTAAAATATCTTTAACGCACTGCAGCAACTATTTCCTGCGTGCCAGCCCTTTTTGTTAGCACAGGGAGGGTCAAGAGGAGGATCACAAAGAACGCTATCCCTGCCTGGATCCGTATAGTCATTGACCTTGCACTGAATAATCCTCCTACTTGTCGACCTAGAGTTCATGATGTCAGGGGCATAAGCACGTCCCTGGCGTTCAAATGTATCTATGAGCGGGCGTGTGGAAATGTCAAACCACTTTCACTGCCCACTACCTGCAAGACGTGACCTGAGGAGAATGGATACTTTTTCCATTGGTCCTGTGGTGTCTGCACAACAGGTGGTTTACAATACCACAGTCTCCTTGCTGGACAGGTAGCAGATGGTTTAAGGTATTAGTTACCTGGGATTAGTCTGTATAAATGTTAAGAATGACTGGCTCTTTTCATTTCCTTCATCTGCCCCTCTCTTAGGGAACAGCACCATGAGTCCTCCGCACGCTGGCCTCATCGATCTGGAGGTAATAACCATTTCTCTAGTGTAACATGGTATAGTCTTCATACTTGTACACGTCTATGTTTGAACCACATTCCTATTTACAAACATGAAATATTCTTACGTAGACGGCCACATTGCTAGTTCCTCACAACCACACAGGTTGCTCAGGCCACTATGGGCACATTACACAATGTCTCCTTTTAGTGAGGTGTCAAGGTTTTTTGATGCCTGAAAACTTTAAATCAATCAATCAATCAAGGTTTTTTCCTAATTACACTCTAACCTGTACAGATTGAAACCTGAGTAATAAGCAAGCCAGAGGTCGGACTACCGCCCCACTAAAGGGCGAGTCATACCTATTAGATAGGGTTAGGTTTGTCAGCGTAGGAACAAAAGACAAATTTGGAAGTGATTTGTATTTTTCCTAATGTACAAACCTTTAGCTATTTGATAGGGATTATTTTTCGGCCATTAAGACTTAAATACGAGGTGGCAACCACCCAATCACTAGTTAGTGGGAGGGTGGTGAGGGTACCCGTGGTAACCGAGTACTCCCACTCGCTCACGCAGCAGTAGTATCTTACCCCTTTTGATTGTAGGAAGGACTTATTTATGTTACACTTCCTGCTTCAACCACCCCAAGCACAATTAAAGGTCAAAAGTGCTAAATCATGCCGACTGACAAGTGAGCTGGACTTTCTCCGCACAGTCTGTCGGTAGTTATAACTACGCTGTTAAGTTTTAATGACCGTTCCTGTTAAGAAAAATACAGTTTATTTAAAAAATTTGTGGTATTGTGCTGTGCTTGTTTGCTTTTCATTAGATGTCAAGACATCAGCAAAAATAATTCATTTTTTATTTTTTTTAAGGTATTGATCAATATACTGTACTATAATTACTATGAATTTGCAATTATATTTCAGATTTCAAGTGTTCCTTTTTCTCTTGAGGATAAATGCACCAAATTTATTTTACTTTGTTTGAAAGTAATACTAAAACAAAAAACAAACAGATATAAGTCTCAGTTTTCTTATAAGAAGTGTTGAATGTTGCATTTCTGTTGCCAAATCTTTACCCTTAATGTTGAAATTATCACTTATTAATTGCATTTTTTTCAATATTTAACTTAGCCGGTGATTATAATAGCTGCAACTCTGTTGCTCGACAGAAAAACTCTACGTAAAAAATTCGCCAGCGATCGCTACACAGGTAGGGGGTGTACTCAACAGCGCCATCTGTCGTTCAGATACCCATTACTCATTGTAAACAAAGAACTCAATTTTCTCTCTGTCGGGCTACCGGCAAGACCTACTAATTCGCTGTTGCTAACTGGATTTGTTTTCACAACTATTTGGTGAAGTACACTATTCTAGTTTTGAGCTTTCGCTATGCAGGTGTTTTATCTTCATCTTAAAAACTTGAACTCGTTTTGGATAGATTTAATTATGGTGACAAAGAGAGTATGGACTTTCTTTCACTTTTAAATGGCCGACCCTTCCCTTAGACGGAAGTGTGTTTAGGCTTTTAGTAATTATCTTATCACGTTATAGATTTTCCTATATATATTTTATATCTCTCCGCCTTTATTAGGCCTCTTCGATTAACTTTCCATTTTTTATAAACATAAAAATAAATTTTAATGCTTTGTTTATATAGAACTTTCCTGAGAGTAGGCGGTCCTAACTTGGAAACCGAAGTTAATCAACATTGAGCCCTTTATATCGTCTTTAGCTTTTAAAGAGCTAAGGATTTAAAACTTTTTAAATGTAATTTTTTATGAAAGAATTTCTTTGATAGTCTTCATACTGTTTTCAAAGATGAACTAACGTTTAGTTTTTTATGCTACGCAGTTGTTGACGTTCAGGATGTTCAACATGCGCTCTATCGTTATGATAGAGAGAGAGTGTATCACGGTTTCACTTTGCAGTAAGAGTAAATCGATTCTGACGTTTTGTTCATTCTTTCCTAGCTTAAATGTTTTAAATTCTATTTTAAAGGAACTTTTTATTTGAAAAACCTTTCAGTTTTCCTTTAGTCAAATAACATGTTTTTTTTTTACGATATATAATTGGGCTCTTCTCTTAGGTGCGAAATCAAGAGAGAAAGAGAGAGAGAGATAGAGACGGAGGGAGAGAGAGGAGAGAAAACGTTCCGTTCAAGCGGATAACGTTGTTCTCGTGTTACTCACGTCCCTAGTCGCTGTACGGAGAGGAAGGATAAAACGTTTTTAGGTTTTTATTCTCGTCCCCAGGCTATGTGCGGTGAGAGATTGAAAACGTAGTTATATGAACTAGTGTTTAGTCTCTTTCCCAGCCACTGATTTTTCTTTTTATCTTAAAATATGTTTTCTGTTTTTTGCTGGTATTATGAGCTTGCATTATACGACTAATTTCGCAATTACTACCTTTTAATGAAGGGTAGAATTGCGTGTTTCAGGTAGAAATAAGTGCAAAACAGAAAATCGAAGTGATAAAGTGATATGCGCAAAGTGTTACAGTGTTGCGTCCGAGGGTTCGTCTGTTCGTGCCTGTCGTTCACCTAGTCCGGGACCTCTTACGAGCTCCCAAGCCCAGGGGAGAAGTAATGTCAAACGACTTATGGGTTCGAGAGGCCTTGACCAACGAACAGACGTTTTTCCCTCTATGGTATCAGGTGTATCTTACCAAGATCTCCCCTACCATAAGACGAGAGAGACGTTGTTTCTCCTCGCCATCCGTAGGCTTTTCGCATAAGAAACCTGTCACAAGGTTTTGGAGCCCTTGAGCGAAAGTCAGTCCTTTCAGGACAGGTCCAGCGTCCTGGTTACAGCCATTAGGACAGCTCTGACCCTATGCAGTCATCGGATAACTGCTCGCCGCCTAACAAAAGCGTAACACAGACTCCGAGAGTCTTTTTTTGTAGGCAAAGTGTTGCGGTCACAGACGTTACCCTCGTCTATTACCACAACCATTTCCGTTGATCCTTAAGGGGTTGTATGGCAAAACATGCAGTATATGCTTGCCTCCTTTATGGAAGACTATTCTGCTGATTAGTCCGTTGAGTCTAGCCGTTTATCTCATCGATATCCTGGCTTTCAGCCAACCTAACGTTCCTTTGTGCTTACTGTTGACGTTGGCGTAGCTTAGTCACGTCAGTCAGGTTGTTTAGAACCACACTCGATGCAGTCTAGTGTGGTTTTTCAGCCGCATTTGGACGTTAGGCCACTGGCTGATGCTCCTGTTGACGTTCAAGACGTTCACTAACAATCGGAGTTGACTTGTTTTGACGCTGTGCGTCAACCTCTGCATTCTAGAGTTGTTTTGACTGCTCAGTCTAGGCAGTCAAAGCAGTCTCGAGTGGACGCTGTGCGTCCTCACGCACCTATTGTGGTTGACAGTTCAGTTGTTGACAGTTCACAGACTGTCAAGCAGTTACATGACGTTGCGTTCTGGTCCGCTACTAATGCACCAGTAAGAGACTCAGCTTTTATCGGACAAGGTTCCTGTAGATGAGGAAGTTGCTGTTCTCCCTCCTACTGATATTCCCTTGAGGACTCTGTCAGATGGAGAGGAGCCTAAAGCTGCTTAGCCTCCTATGGACTTTAATTAAATCATGATGATTTTTTTTAAGGATCTTCGTCCGGATCTTTTTGTAACTGCTGCTCCTCGTTCGCCTAAACGTCAGAGCTTACACTAGGCCTAGCTACTTCGAAGCCGTTGTTTTTAAGCTAGTGCTCTCTCGCTCTCCTAGAGAGCGTTACGTTGGCTAGGCGACTGGTTTTTCACCAGGAGGAGTTTGGGGGATACAGCCTTTGCTTTCCCTTCTTTTAAACTGGTTTATAGAGCGAGAGTCTGATATGACACGAGAGAAGTTCTCGGCTTGGGAGTTCATGCCTCTGCCCAGATAGACTTCTCAATTCTGGTAGACTCTCCCTGGCGCCTAGCCAGGAGACGCTCCAAGTTGTTTACAGGTCAACTTCACAGCTGTTGTCGAGCCTTTGAAGTTTTGCTGTACTATTATGTCACGCATAACAAGGCTTTCAGGGATGGTAAACGGTTCCGCCTCAGTCGCTAACCCCGTCTGTTGCCACACCTGCTCCCGTAGACCCTAAATGGGCTTTGCTGCAAGAAATACAGTCCAAGCTTGCGTCCTTGATAGAGGACTTAAATGTGGAGAAGAACCTTCTGGCCAACAACCTTCCAACCGGTCGGTTGTGTGCCCTGTTGACGCTGAGGTAACCTACTCGCGTCTGCCAGTTGAGGTGGTTACTCCACCGATGCGACCCAGTGTGGGTTGCTAGCCGCACGTTGACATTAAGCGACGCTCGGAGGTGGTTTTTGACGTTCAGGACGTTCAACAACCAGCAGAGGTGACTTGCTTTGACGCAGTGCGTCAACCTCAGCAACCCGGTAGGGTGTTGACTGCACAACCCAGACGGTCTAGACAGTCTCGGGTTGACGCTGTGCTTCCTCGCGCACTCATGGTTGTTGACAGTTCACAGACTGTGCAGCAGTTCCATGATATTGCGTCCGGCTCCGTCACGCATCCACCAGTGCGACCGGATTCAGCGAGCCAGACGTTGCCTACTCCGTTGCCGTTTCCTCATCAGTTTCGGATGAGGAACCCTCTGATGAGGACGTTGCTGAACAACAAGACGATCAGCCCCCAGCCCTGCTATCCATCCAGAAGATGCTGAAGAAGGAACGCTGCTCAGTCAGGCTGTGGATGAGTCTGATAGGGACACTGTCATCCGTGGATCAATTTGTGTCACTAGGAAGACTACACCTCCGTCCTCTTCAATACCATCTAGCTTTTCACTGGAAAAAGGACAAGACGCTAGAAGCGGTCTCGATCCCGGTTTTCCGAAAAGATAAAGTCTTGTCTGACTTGGTGAAAGGACAATATCAACCTAAGAGAGGGTCTTCCCCTGGCTGTTCAGACTCCCAGCCACGTTCTCTTCTCGGACGCATCGGACGTAGGCTGGGGTGCGACATTAGACGGTTGGGAATGCTCGGGGATATGGAACTCGAGTCAAAGGACAATGCATTTCAACTGCAAGGACCTACTGGCAGTACGTCTGGCCTGGAAAAGCTTCAGGTCTCTCCTTCAAGGCAAAGTGGTGGAGGTGAACTCGGACAACACCACGGCTTTGGCGTACATCTCCAAGCAAGGAGGGACCTACTCTGACGTTGTACGAGATCGCAAGGGACCTCCTCACCTGGTCAAAAGGTCTAAACATATCACTAGTAACGAGGTTCATCCAAGGCAACTTGAATGTCATGGCAGATTGTCTCAGTCGGAAGGGACAAATAATTCCAACAAAATGGACCCTCCACAAGGATGTATGCAAGAGACTTTGGGCCACCTGGGGCCAGCCAACCATAGATCTCTTCGCAACCTCGATGACCAAGAGGCTCCCAATATTTTGCTCTCCAATCCCGGACCCAGCAGCAGTTCATATAGATGCCTTTCTCCTAGATTGGTCACATCTAGATCTATATGCATTCCCTCCTTTCAAGATTGTCAACAAGGTACTGCAGAAGTTCGCCTCTCACGAAGGGACAAGGTTGACGTTAGTTGCTCCCCTCTGGCCCGCGAGAGAATGGTTCACTGAGGTACTTCGATGGCTAGTAGACGTTCCCAGAACACTTCCCCTAAGGGTGGACCTTCTACGTCAGCCACACGTAAAGAAGGTACACCAAGGCCTCCACGCTCTTCGTCTGACTGCCTTCAGACTATCGAAAGACTCTCGAGAGCTAGAGGCTTTTCGAAGGAGGCAGCGAGAGCAAGGAGAACATCCACCCTTAGAGTCTACCAATCGAAGTGGGAAATCTTCCGAAACTGGTGCAAGTCAGTATCCGTATCCTCGACCAGTACCTCTGTAACTCAAATAGCTGACTTCCTCTTATATCTGAGGAAAGAACGATCTCTTTCAGCTCCCACTATCAAGGGTTACAGAAGCATGTTGGCATCAGTCTTCCGTCACAGAGGCTTAGATCTTTCCAACAATAAAGATCTACAGGACCTCCTTAAGTCTTTTGAGACCACGAAGGAGCGTCGTTTGGTTACACCTGGTTGGAATTTAGACGTGGTACTAAGATTCCTTATGTCAGACAGGTTCGAGCCGCTACAATCAGCCTCCCTAAAAGATCTCACCTTAAAGGCTCTTTTCCTGGTATGCTTAGCCACAGCTAAAAGAGTCAGTGAGATTCATGCCTTCAGCAAGAACATCGGATTCTCATCTGAAACGGCTACATGTTCTCTACAACTTGGTTTTCTAGCCAAAAACGAGCTGCCTTCTCGACCTTGGCCAAAATCGTTCGATATTCCAAGCTTATCGTATGGTTGGAAATGAACTAGAAAGAGTCTTATGCCCTGTAAGAGCTCTTAAGTTCTATTTAAAACGAACTAAACCTTTACGAGGCCCGTCTGAAGCTTTATGGTGTTCAGTTAAGAAACCATCTTTGCCTATGTCAAAGAATGCTTTATCCTAGTTTATCAGACTGTTAATACGAGAAGCTCATTCCCATCTGAATGAGGAAGACCAAGCTTTGCTGAAGGTAAGGACACACGAAGTTAGAGCTGTCGCAACTTCCGTGGCCTTTAAACAAAATAGATCTCTGCGAAGTATAATCGACGCAACCTATTGGAAAAGTAAGTCAGTGTTCGCGTCTTTTTATCTTAAGAATGTCCAGTCTCTTTACGAGAATTGCTACACTCTGGGACCATTCGTAGCAACGAGTGCAGTAGTGGGTGAGGGCTCAACCACTACAATTCCCTAATTCCATAACCTTTTTAATCTTTCTCTTGAAATGTTTTTATTGTTGTTTTTGGGTTGTCCGGAAGGCTAAGAAGCCTTTCGCATCCTAGTTGATTTGGCGGGTGGTCAAAGTCATTTCTTGAGAAGCGCCTAGATTAGAGGTTTTGATGAGGTCCTGTTGTATGGGTTGCAACCCTTGATACTTCAGCTCCTAGGGGTCGCTCAGCATCCTAAGAGGATCGCGAGGCTCCGTAAGGAAGACGTACTTAAAAAGGCAGAGTAATTGTTCAAGTCGACTTCCTTACCAGGTACCTATTTATTTTGTTTAGTTATTTTTATAACTTCTGAAATGAAATAAAAATTCTTAGCTCATATGATGTAAACATTTTTTGCTGGTCTCTACCCACCCCCCTGGGTGTGAATCAGCTATTATAATCACCGGCTAAGTTAAATATTGAAAAATGTTATTTTGATAATAAAATAAATTTTTGAATATACTTACCCGGTGATTATAAATTAAAGGACCCTCCCTTCCTCCCCAATAGAGACACAGTGGACCGAGGAGAAAATTGAGTTCTTTGTTTACAATGAGTAATGGGTATCTGAACGACAGATGGCGCTGTTGAGTACACCCCCTACCTGTGTAGCGATCGCTGGCGAATTTTTTACGTAGAGTTTTTCTGTCGAGCAACAGAGTTGCAGCTATTATAATCACCATGTAAGTATATTCAAAAATTTATTTTATTATCAAAATAACATATTTTGCAGACATTTGACCGTGCTCTGTGTGCTTTACCCATCACGCAGCATAACAGAATATGGCCTCTGTATCTGAAATTTGTTATGTCATATATGATACCTGAAACTGCCGTAAGAGTGTGGAGGAGATATCTCAAGGTATGTGTGACAATACTGTACTCTGTTAAAATAGTATTAGGCTGAGAATGTAAATGATGTACTGTACAGTATTTTATATCAGTATGAGGTTCTTGGTGGAACTATGTTTATCATTTAATGGGAAGGGAAATATTTATATAGAACTGCAATGGGTAATGCAGCAAGATTAGTGGCAGTTGAAAAACTAAAATTATTAGACATGGCTCAGATATTACTTAAAAAAATAGGATTGAATTTTACAGTTTTTTCTTTTTATAATAATGTAACCTTGATTTTGCCATGGATTTGTGGTATTTATTAATAGTTATAATTCCTGTACTGTACTTGATTAACTTATTCATTTGAGATTTTTTTCCTATAGCTTTGTCCGGAGGACACTGAGGATTATATTAACTACCTAATGTCCATTGGAAGGCTGGAAGAAGCTGCCAAAAAATATGAATGGTGTGTAAACACAGACACTTTTACCTCCAAATATGGTAAATCAAAGCATCAACTATGGTCTGAGCTTTGTGAATTGATCTCGAAAAATCCCCAGGTAGGTAAAGTTCTCTTATTCCTTATTTTAATTTTGAAATTGTATCTTGTTGCACTATTGAAAAGCTGAGTTCGTGTATTAAACTTCACTTCCACTTTGGAGCTTTTCAATGTTTCCTCCATTTGTTATTCTTTTTCATTAAAGTTTTTGTATATTTACGGGTAAAGTTTGGATGGTGACCATATCACCAACCTTCTCAAACCTTTGACTGTACAATAGCCACTTTACTCTAGTCATTTGCCATCTTGGGTTAGAATACCCCTACTTGAT
Source organism: Palaemon carinicauda (assembly GCF_036898095.1). Classification (NCBI taxonomy): domain Eukaryota; kingdom Metazoa; phylum Arthropoda; class Malacostraca; order Decapoda; family Palaemonidae; genus Palaemon; species Palaemon carinicauda. The sequence goes on along the minus strand of NC_090741.1, from coordinate 102,599,047 downwards.
GGTACACTCAGGTCTTTCTTTCGTTTTAGTTTATTTGGAGTAGCAGGTCTCATCTATTTGTGTTCAGTATTACTTATCTTACACTTTTTTCATTGGTTTTCCTTATATATAATTAGTATTAATTACATGGATCTTACCTCTAAGATATATTGCTTGTATATAGGAATTGCTAGCTTTCAACAATTAAAAGAATATATATACAGTGCTTTACAGTATTCTGGAATTTCCAGCTTGGTATCACTAATCCAGGGCTGTTGAGCCTTGTTTTATACGACACTTGGTGATCAATCCTCCTCCCCATACTCCTCACAATATTTTCATTGCAAATAACTTATCACGTTTTAATGAGTATTGGTCTTTTTACTTGTTATAGTAATAGATACTATATTTACCTTTACGAATATTTGTTTGTTACAGTATTTTAAATCACTGGTATCAGGCTTATTGCAGTAGGCTCTATGTCTTTACCTACCATAGTACAGTATTTGTTAAAATTTTTTAACATACAGTGTAGTCATCCCGTGGTTGTCGTGGATTTCTTCTTCGTGGTTTCGATGATACAGTACTGTACCCATGTTTAGATTCACAAAATTTTAAGTACTAGTTTTGATTCTTCACAACCCCACCTCAGTTAGGATTGCTGCACAGCTGACGTTTCTGTTTCCCCACTTTTTCAACTTTTACTCTCCTCTTGTTTACTTTATATTGTTATTGTAATAACTTGATTCTATCCAGTCTAACATTGATTATAGTAATAATAATGATACTAGTAGTAGTAGTAGTAGTAGTAGTAAAACAGTAATACATAAACAAACAATTAAGTTTTGACAAAGGAAAACTTATTTTGGGGGGAAATTGTGCGTGGTCTCCAAGGACTAGATCAGGGATTGATTGATTGATTGATTTAAAGTTTTCAGGCATCCTGACATCTAAGGTCATTGACGCCGCTAGATTAGGGAATCCAATACAACATGAATACCAAAGAAATATTGTCTCCCCTGCTGTAAGGCCAGTATATCAACATGCAAAACACATACTCAGTATGTATAATGGAGACCCACGAGTTCAGGCTCATTTGAATTCACTACCGCATCTCAGCAGCTGAAATTTGTCTACTGTCTTTCTCTCCCCTTAGGAGATAAAATATGGTGGAATGCTCAGAGATCTTGACAAAAAGTTGACAGTCGAGCAAGAACTGGGCACTGGGCACCACCCCTTGATTTTTTACTGGGCAAGGGGACCCAGCTAGAACCTTAGAATTTCCCTATCTCCTTTTTCTTGAGTATCCGTGTTTCTTCCACCAGTACCCAGTACCAAGTTCTAGATAAATGGAGCAGTATGCTTTCCAGGTAAAATTTTTTTACTTATGCATGGCTACCCTTAAAAGATAAAAAAAATCTAAAGGCTGGTTCTCAAGGAATAATACGTAAGGAAATCCATACTACAGTAGATCTATATAAACAATGGTTTATTTCAAAATGAGAGAAAAAAAAGTTATTAGAAATAATGTGCTACAATATTGAATGAGACTTGACCTGCGATAACTAGACTTAGAAAATGATTAAAAAAAAAAAAAAAAAAATCCAAACGTTGGGCACTTCCGTGCCAATACAACCACCCAATCTCCTCAATAAATACATCTTGGTTCATCACATCAATTCAAATCCCATGGCCCACTTTTATTAATTTGTTCCGTAACTGAAATACAAACCACGCTATTTACATGGGGTAATTACTTCGGCGTAGCTGAATGACGAGCCATAAAAGTTTTAACGAGGGTTTACTACCCTGCCGCTAGTTAGCGGGGGGTAGGGATGGGTAGCTAGCTACCCCCCCCCCACACACTCACACACTGGTGAATGCTTCACTTTACTTTTGGCTCGGGCAGAGAACAGACCTGTCTGCTCTCTCCCTCGCTTTGACTGCCATATTTAATCTGTTTTTGCTTTTTCTTTTCCAGTGTGTTTGAAGTTGGCCTCTACTACTATGCGTACTTGCCCTGGACTTCCCGGCCGCCCTTGTGGAACCTTTATGTCGGCGGTCGACACCGATCCCCACACCTTATGTCCTCACTGTAGGGGCCAGCGGTGTGATAGTGGTAATGTTTGTATAGAATGTAGGGAGTGGTGTACCTCCCAGTGGGAGAGGTTTGCCCGGCGCCGGAAGGAAAAGTCTAAAAGTGATCTTTCTCCTTCAGAGGCTTCTTTGAAGAGAGAAAATTCCAGGACTACTACTTCCGTAGCCCTTTCCTCCTCCGAAGCTCCCCCTCGAGCGGTCTCTTCCGAGAGGCCGGCGAGTGGTAGCGTAGACCGTACTGCTGTTGACCGATCCCAGGGTGTGGGAGAGGTAGTCGCCTCCCATAGCGAGGCGGCTGCCCCTCCTCCCCTGGAGGAGGATTTGAATATGTCTAATCGTGATTTGTTACAGCTTTGGGCTTCCTTGGTGCTGCAGGGTTCTCCCTCCATGGAAGCCCTGTTTGACATGATCAAACTTGATGCAGCTGTCAAACAATCGCCAACTACAGCAGGGATAGATCCTCTGTCTGTGGTTGACGTTGTTGTGACGGAGACATCTCGTGGGTCTAGTCAAACCCCCGTTCCTGTTGCTGAGGTAGCTGACGGCTTAGATTCCCCCTCCGAACACCTTTCAAGGGAGGATCTAAGTCCCACGGTCTCTCCTGCCGGTGATTCTCCTCCTCGGGGGAGTTCACTTACAGAGACTCCTCTGCGGAGGCCCCTTGATGGTCAGCTTGCTGATCCAACGGCCCCTCGTGGGCGTATAAGGCGGAAGGCTCGTCCTCCCCTTCGCCGTAGAGGCTTTCCTTCCCCTCACAAGGGAGTTAGGAGGCGCCTCTTCGGCTCGTTGTCACCACAGTCCTCTGCGGAGGAGACGACTCGCCGTTTGCCAATCCTGCCAGCTACCACCTTAGACCTCTCCGGGGATCATTCGCGATCCCCTACGGATGATGGTTGTCCTTCGGGACCCTGTGACCAGTCTCCCTCCAGACCTGCTGACTTGCCGTCACCCTTTGATGTTGCGGATGCGCGTTGCGCACCACCTGATCCTGCCACTACGCAGGCACTGGGCCCTTCGTGGCTTAAGGGCCTTGAGTGCAAAACAGCGCCTCTTGCCCCTCAAGCGCCAGGTTCTTCCTGCGCGCCCTCCTGCTGCTGCCGCTGTTCCTGTCTTAGCGCCACAGCGCTCACCTGCGCGCGAGTGCGCCCCTGTTCCTGCTACGCACCAGGGTTCCCCTGCGTGCCCACATCCTTCTGCGCCCCGGCGCCCACCAGCAGTTCCTGTTCCAGCGCGCCAGCGCCCACCTGCGCCCCAGCGTTCCTGCCTCGTCACGCGCAGTTCAAGAGGTTCCTACGCTAGCGCACAGGCGCTCACAGGTTCCTCTGGACTCGCAGTTCTAGTCCCAGTGCTCACGCGCTCGCCAACACGCTGTGGCGGGATGTTGCAAAATAACCCCCACACCCTTGAATCACTCTAAACAGACCAATGTCTCCTCAATACAACCTTTCCCCTTACGTTATCAGCAGCGGGACTCTTGGACAAAAGGACAAAAACAAAACAAAACATAACCTTAAAACTATATATTTCTTACAAACTATAATAAATCCAACCAAAATCAACAGCATCAAAAACTTACACTACATATACTATAAATACCATTCAAATAAACGCAAAAAAAAAAAACCTAACAAACTTGAATTACACCGCACACCAACACCAAAAATAAATATATATATATATATATATATGAATTATCTTGTATAAATATTATGGGACACCAACACTGTCGCCACACACAAGCCGGACTGTCTTTACGGCACACTAACACAACTCTGTGTTTAAGAGTTTACTGGGTGGCAGTTTGCCACAACTACTTCCCTGATTGGGATTGTGGTCATTATTAGCACCACCATCATCATCACCATCATCATCATCATCATCATCATCATCATCATCATCATCATCATCAACAGCAATCTGGATTTGATTCGGTCCGGGTCATCAACAATTGTACAAATCAGAGTGGTCGTATCAAATTCCTTATTACAAGCCAATTCGTCAACAATCAATAAATCCACTTTCAAAAATCGCTCTCCAAAGGAGTAAGCTTATCCAAGGAGGAATCACAGCCTGCAGAAATAAAAAAGAAAAACACTTACGAACACTCCTAACTAACTAAACTATCGCACTACAGTAGGGTCCCGAATTAAACGTGTTCGAATTACACGATTCCCCTTTTCCGCGATCGCTATTTTTCAAAAATAAATTTTCTGTATCTGCGAGGCTGTTCAAAGTTCGCGAGTCTAGCACTACAAAATGTATCAAATCTATTGTCTTTCTAAGTATATTGGTAGCCCTAAATACGGTGATTTATAATAAATGTTACAAAACAATATCAACATTACATTTCATTAACATAATTTCATAATGAATAGCCTATTTAAGGATAAAATTCCACATCAACAATGAAATCAACTGTTAACTGTGCGAGTCCAGCTGACAAAATGTAAACAGAAATGTGGTTACGTTCTCGGCAATCTTTATCTTTCTCCAACCTTACGATAATTGTAATGGTAGTGTTAATGATGGTATATTAAAGCATTATTTTTGTTTAGTACAGTATATTTAAAAGCCTTATTTTTCCCTCTGGGCGTTCAAGGTTTTCACGAGTAAACTGGGTTCGTTTATCGGCAGTGAATAGCCTAAACTTCGGTAACGAGTCGTCAATATTTTGTCATATTTTAAACAGTATACATTTGATTTGCAAACATTGGTTTTGTAGAATAGACGGTAAAATAAAATCGAGAGAGAGAGAGAGAGGGGAGAGAGAGAGAGAGAGAGAGAGAGAGAGAGAGAGAGAGAGAGAGAGAGACAGAGAGAGAGAGAGAGAGAGAGAGAGAGAGAGAGAGAGAGAGAGGTTCTCTCTCTCTCTCTCTCTCTCTCTCTCTCTCTCTCTCTCTCTCTCTCTCTCTCTCGATTTTATTTTACCGTCTACTCTACAAAACCAATGTTTGCAAATCAAATGTATACTGTTTAAAATATGACAAAATATTGACGACTCGTTACCGAAGTTTAGGCTATTCACTGCCGATAAACGATAACAAACCCTTTAATGCAAACTAACTGTATCCTTTGATATTCCTCTATATTTATCACGAATTCCTTCTATACCTCCTCAGACACTCTTATTTCAAATATCTAAATTATTCTTATCACAACTAACACCATCTAGTCATTTTCATTCCATTATATCTATTATTCCTCTGGATCTTATTCCCTTTCCTTATTCTGTTTATTCGATGGGATTCGTTTTTCCCTTTACCGTCTTTCAGAATCTATTTTTAGCCACTGGCAACCAAATCCCCCCTTCCCCCGTCTCCTACCGTCTCCCCTGCGAGTCCACCCAGCCTATCTCATCACTCCCCCCACCTTCATCCTCCCCTGTTCTAGGTCTGTAACCTTCTGCGTCATAATATCTCTCTCTCTCTCTCTCTCTCCTCTCCTCTCTCTCTCTCTCTCTCTCTCTCTCTCGTTATACAATACTTACAAATAGATGAAGAAACCAAAATCGGTTTTCTTGAAGTGTCAATTAAATACAAAACGAAAAAATTATACCGTGTATACATCCATTTCAATCATAGCTTAAAATACGGTAACCGATTTCGTCCGCAAACCACTATTATTTAGGAAACACCATTCTATTCCAGAAAATTTTTACTCTTTAAATGTCAATTGCGCTATAACAAAACATGTACTTATGTTGTTAAATTTCGGGTGTGTTTTAAAAATCGAGTATTGCTAACTTATTTTTGTTTTACTTTTGGCTGTGATCACATCAGCTGATGTCTAGCTTCCGCACGAATACAATAACAAAGAATTGTTTACACCATTTCTTAACTTATTCAAACCATCTATACAGTTAATATTACATAAACACCAATGTGTTATAACCTATCATATTTATTGTTTAGTACTTTAAAACCATCCCTCTCTCTCTCTCTCTCTCTCTCTCTCTCTCTCTCTCTCTCTCTCTCTCTCTCTCTCTCCTCTCTCTCTCTCTCTCTCTCTCTCTCTCATCGAACGTTATAGCGGTAACCTAATTGTTCGGTGACTTTAAAAATAGGCCTAGTACTTTCTTCTTTTACCTTTTTTGTATATGGATCCATAATTGAGGTTGGTACAAGTTGACTTATAACTGAAGTTAGGAAAAGTATTTTGGATATGGAAAGGACAATTATCTTTCGTAACAGTTTAGAATTATCGTAAGTTATCGCTCTGTCATTAGCGGCAGTTTGCTATTGTGGATTAAACGCATAAGGAAAAAAGAATTTCCAGCTTTGCTACGAATTTAGGAATTTATATGGATACGGTAAGTAAAATATTTGTAATAACATAATGTTTACTAAATGTTTGTAATATCATTAGTTATGACTTAGATCATGTGTGTTTAATGCATTCGTTTGTTTATTATGATCGAAGATGGAGCGTAAACAAATGGAAGGTTTCCGTTTCAGGCGGCATCATAAAGAAAAACATTTCATAAATGGCATTCATTTCATTTGAAAGTTCTAATAAAAAATAATTAGAACATTGGTAATAACAAATTCAACATATAATCTATACTTGGTAAAATTGCTGTCAATTCAAAAACACAGATGTATAAATGCGTCTGTTTCTTCGTTGTGATCAGAGATAAACGTAAACAAAACATTGGTTGTCGTTTTCTATTGTGCTTTTTAGCGTGTTTAGGAAACGCATGATATAAAATCGCCTTTATTTTGATAATTCTGGATTTTCAATCATACAACAAGCTAGTCTATAGAGTGATGGTTTTGCTATTCACCAGTTGTATTATACAATAGATATGACAAACATTAAAATTTGTCTGTATTTTGGGTTGTGTTATAACGGGAAATATATGGTGTTTACACCTATCCTGGTTGTAATTTTAACCATTTTTCAAGTTATTAGAACTTTAAAGTATATTAAATGTTTTATTTATTTACAAGAACAATTTGATATTATAAAGAAATACAGTATAGTACAAAGAAAGTATTGGAAATGGGTAGTAAACACATTTGAATAGGCAAATTGCTGGTTGCCATGGCCGCAATGGAATTATTTCTGTTAGTTGTGTGTTTCGAAATTCGCGATTTTCCATTTACACGAGGTCATTAATCGACCAAATTCTCGCGTAATTCGGGACCCTACTGTATAATCAAAGATAATTAATAAACTGTTCCTATCATTCACAATCATGACAAGCAAATATACTGTAAACAAAACTGTACTTAATGTTAAAATAAATAATCACTTCCTTGCTGGTAATAAAGAATAATAGTAAATCCAGCAATCACACACACAACCACCTCTATCAGCAGTCAATCAAAAAAAGCATTCGCTCCGAAACATTTACCATTCTCCTAACCTAACTAAAAGTAAACAAACAACCTCATTTATACCAACAGTCTTTCTCACTACAAACAATCGATACAATAACTCTCTCTCTCTCTCTCTCTCTCTCTCTCTCTCTCTCTCTCTCTCTCTCTCTCTCTCTCTCTCTCTCTCAGGATTTGGCAAACAAAAAATAAATAAAAATAAAACAAAAATTAATCCTCCACAACGCCAGCTCGCTTCTACATCTCGGCGTGCTACCCAGGAGGCGCCTAAGCTAGCGCACGGCCGCTCACAGGCACCCCAGGGCTCTCCTTCCAGACCGTGCGATCCTGCATGCGTTCCAGCCGCGCGCGACGCTCCGGTTGCGAGCCCAGTTCCAGTTATCAAGGCGCCCCATGCAACCCTCTAGCGCACACCTGTGCGCCCTAATCTAGCCACGCGTCCTGCTCGCCCACCGCAGCAGCGCACACCAGTGCATTCACATCCTGATGCGCGCCATGTGCGCCCACAATCACCTGCGCGCCCACAAGCTAGTATGCTTGTCCTTTCGGACTAGCGCCTACCTACGCGCCAACGTGCCATCCTTTCCTCGTGCTATCCTGAACCGGCACTCTCGCGCCCTCACCTGGTTCTTCCGGATACGCGCCCAGGCGCCACTGACCTCTTGCACCCTCCAGTGCCGCATCAGGATGCTGCGCATCCTCGTATCCGGCCGCCTCCCGTTCCAGCTCCTGCGCGCCACACGCCCTCGCCATCTCCTACGCGCGACCCTAATCAGGGCCCATCACGCGACCTCCAGCGCAAGCGTCGCCAGGCGGACAGGTCTTCGTCTCGTTCCCCTCCCCGCAAGCGCAGAACAGCGTGCTCGCCGGAGGAGGGGCTGTTCCCGGACAGGTCTAAGGACTCTTCCTTTTCAGCTTCTCAGGTGAACCCGCATTTGTCGACTCCTCCAAGGGATCGAACGATCCCCTTCCCTCCAGAGGGAGTGTCTGACAGCGCGATTGTCAGCCAGCAACCCTGGTTCGGTACCCTGGTCAGAGCTCTTGTGCAGGCGATGAAGCCTGCCCTCTCTGACATGGGCCACAAATCAGTGGCAGCTTCCTTCCCCCTGAAGAGGAAGAGAGGAGTCTCTCCCGTGGAAACACCTCCAAGGCCTATTTTGTTTCCTAGCAGATCCTTGCGCAAGGCTCCTTCCCCCCCCCAGACTTTCTCTCCCTCCCCTGCGGACGAGGATTACCCATCCTCAGGAGATTCGGACGAGCCGGACCGTTCCCCCATCGCACCAATGGGGCGAAATTCCGCCTCTCCCTGAGAAGTCTTCTCATCCAGGGGTGGAAAAGAGCCTGCACCCATCGCTACTCGAGTCCTGTATCCCGCCCAGAAGGGAACCGAAGGACTCTTAAGACGATCCCTAAATCATCAACAAGGATCAGGCAGGAACCATCTAGACCTTCCGAGGATGTCCACGTGTCCCCCCAGGAAGAGCCACTGGGGAAGGAAGACTTCGCTGCCAGTCCTTCAGGAGGAGAGCACCAAGAGTCAGAACACGCCTTCTGGCAAGTCCTGACCCTCATAAGGAACCTCAACGGGATCCCAGACCCTGAGATTCCTCCTCGTGAAGGTAAGGACACGGTCTTGGACCGCGTCTACGACACCCAGAAACCCTCTAGGGCCAGTGCAGCTTTACCCTGGTCTCAGGGGATGAAGAGTGCCAGGGACAAGATCGAGGGCCAGCTCTCTGAGCTTGCTTCCTCCAGCAGATTCAGCGCCTGTAACAAGCTCCTCCTTCCTCCTCGAGTCCATCAGAGGAGGTACTTTGAGATCCTTGAGGAGTCTTGTCTGGGTCTTCCGATTCATCACTCCGTGGAAGAACTCACCGGGGGAGTCCCTCTAGAGAGACTCTCCAACCAGCACGTGTCCTACTCAGCTACTGAGATCCTAAGCCAGGAGAAGGTCGCTAAGTGTGCCATGCAGGCAACTTCGTGGCTTGATATCTGGCTGGGGTCTCTGGGCATCCTGGTGTGGTCTGAGGACCTGTCCAAAGAAAGCACCAGGAAGGCACTGGAGACGCTCTTGCTCTCAGGCACACGGACCATTGAGTTTCTGGTCCACCAAGTCTCGAGCTTGTGGGCCAATACGATTCTCAAACGTTGGGACGCTGTGGCTGAGAGGTTCCACCAGAAGGTTCCCAGTTTGGAGATTAGCAGGCTCGACACTCTTCCGTGTTCGGTAAGAGTTTGTTTGAGCCTAAGGACGTGGAGCTTACCGCTGAGAGGTGGAGGAAGTCCAACCAGGATTCCCTCATCCATAGGGCCCTGACATCGAGGCCCTACAAACCTCTAGCGGCTCAACAGCCCCGTCCAGCTAAGGACACGAAGAAGACCACTGCAGCGAAGCCGAAGGTGTCTAAGCCCTTTCCTGCCAAGAGCAGAAGGAGCAAGAAGTCCTCCAGGGGAGGCAAGAACCCTAGAGGTAACAGCCGAGGCCGTAAACGCTAGGGTTGGCAGTCCCCCGGCATGTCCACCAGTGGTGGGATGCCTACAAAGTTGTGCGACAAGGTAGCAGCAACTCGGGGCAGATACCTGGACGATTTCCGTGATCGCTCAGGGTTATTGCGTCCCGTTCACAGCCTCTCTACCTCCCCTGACAGCGAATCCAGTGTCATTGAGCTCTCTTGCCATGGGATTGGCAAGAGGGCAAGCCCTTTGGGCAGAAGTCCAGACCATATTGAAGAAGGACGCTCTCCAGGAGGTTGTAGACGGGTCCCCAGGCTTCTACAGTCGACTCTTTCTTGTGAGAAAGGCGTCTGGAGGCTGGAAACCAGTCATCGACCTCTCAACCCTGAACGGGTTTGTCAAGCAGACTCTGTTCAGTATGGAGACGGCAGACACGGTCAGACTCGCAGTGAGACCACAAGACTTCATGTGTACACTGGACCTGAAGGACGCATACTTCCAGATCCCAGTCCATCCGTCTTCACGGAAGTACCTAAGATTTTGCCTAGACAACAAGATCTACCAGTTCAAGGTGCTGTGCTTCGGTCTCTCCACAGCCCCTCAGGTGTTCACCAGAATGTTCACTCTGATCTCTTCGTGGGCTCACAGGATCAGCATCTGTCTCCTTCGTTATCTGGACGACTGGCTGATCCTAGCGGACTCGGAGGCAACCCTTCTTCGCCACCGAGACAAGCTCCTCAAAGTTTGCCAGGATCTAGGGATCATGGTAAACCTCGAGAAGTCCTCTCTGCAGCCCTCTCAGAAACTGGTATTTCTAGGCATGATCATAGACACCAATCTCCACAAAGCCTTCCCATCAGACGACAGGATAGCAAGGCTGAGGAAGGTCACGAGGCCTTTCCTCAATCGAGAAGAACTCCCAGCCCAATCGTGGCTACGTCTCCTCGGCCACATCTCCTCCCTGGCCCGTCTCGTTCCCAAAGGTCGCCTCAGAATGAGATCCCTCCAGTGGCGACTCAAGTCGCGGTGGAATCAAGGTCATGATTCCCTGGACACTTTGATCCCTATGGGTCCTGCGGAACGGACGGACCTCCAGTGGTGGGTGGCGGACAAGAACCTACGAAAGGGAGTGGATCTTCTCGTCCTTCCCCCAGATTTGATGTTGTTCTCGGACGCATCAAAGAAAGGGTGGGGGGCCCACGTTCTGACCCACAGGACCTCAGGCCTGTGGTCAGAATCAGAAAAGTACCTTCACATAAACCTGCTAGAAATGAAAGCCGGGTTCCTGGCACTTTAGAAGTTCCACCAAGTCCTGGCGGGCCACTCTGTAGTGGTGATGAACGACAACACCACGGTGGTGCCTTATATCAACAAGCAGGACGGTACCTTTTCGGAACAGCTATCCCATCTTGCAGTAGAGATCCTGAGATGGTCCGAAGTCCACTCGATCTCGCTAGCGGCTCGCTTCATTCCAGGCAAAAGGAATGTGCTCGCCGACAGTCTGAGCAGAGCGACGCAGATAGTGAGTACCGAATGGTCTTTGGATCCTCAAGTAGCCAACAAAGTCCTGACTTTGTGGGGTTCCCCGACGGTGGATCTGTTCGCTACAGCGCTGAATTTCAAGCTCCCGCTGTACTGCTCCCCGGTCCCAGACCTCAGGCTCTCTGGAAGGATGCCTTCCAACAACGGTGGGACAACGTCGATGTGTACGCCTTTCCCCCATTCTGTCTGATGAGGAGGGTGCTCAACAAGACCAGAATATCGGTCAATCTTTCAATGACCCGGATATCTCCACTATGGCATCATGCAGAATGGTTCCCGGAGGTTCCGAGAGAACTCCCTCCACGTCACGAGCTACTCAAACAACTACACGCTAACATCTTCCACAAAGCCGTAGCTTCGCTTCGACTTCACGCCTGGAGACTATCCAGCATCTCCTCACAGAGAGAGGATTTTCGCAACAAGTTGCGAACAGGATGTCTGGTCACCTGCGCAAGTCATCCGCAGGGGTCTACCAGGCGAAGTGGCGAGTCTTCTTTGGTTGGTGTCGTGGAAGGGGTATCTCTCTCCTCGATGCCACTATTCCAGCAATAGCGGAGTTCCTCGTGTATTTGCGGGAGGAAATGTGCCTTTCAGTCTCGGCAGTGAAAGGCTATCGCTCAGCCTTAAGTATTGCCTTCAGGCTTAAAGGAATGGACATTTCTTCCTCGCTGGAACTTTCCCTTCTCATATGGAGTTATGAACTTACCTGGCCTCAGTCGGAAGTTAGACCCCCTCCATGGAACGTGGTTCGAGTTCTCAGGTCTCTGAAGAGACCTACCTACGAACCATTACGCCAGGCTTCAGATCGCCACCTTACCTGGAAGACGGTTTTCCTGCTAGCTTTGGCCTCGGCCAAGCGAGTCAGTGAGCTACATGATCTCTCGTACGAGATCGCCCATTCAAGGGGATGGGGGAGGTAACGTTCAGCTTCGTCCCTGAGTTTGTTGCCAAGACTCAGAATCCGGGAGTGCCGGACCCTATGTTCGACTCTTTCCAGGTTTCGAGTCTCCGTTCAGTAACAGATGACCCAGACCATCTCCTACTTTCCCCAGTGAGTAGTCTGGGGTTGTATCTTAAAAGAACAGCTGCAGTTCGTCCCCAGGTGCGAGCCCTGTTCGTGAGCACCGTGAAGACGAAGAGGAGGGTCACCAGGAATACCATCTCGGCCTGGATTCGCAAGGTGATACATCTGGCCTTGAATCCTGACCCTCCTCCGTCACGTCGCCCTAGAGCCCACGATGTCAGGGGCATAGCTACGTCCCTGGCCTTCAAGAAAAATTATTCAGCGACGCAGGTCCTTCAAGCTGGGGTGTGGAAGCGTCAGACCACCTTCACGGCCCACTACCTGCAAGACGTGACACACAGGAGGCTTGATACGTTCTCTATCGGCCCTGTGGTGGCTGCACAACAGCTGGTCTAACCTCAGGCTCCTTAATGGACAAGTAGCAGAAGGTTGAGGGCATTGTTACCTGGTTTTAGTCTGCGTGAATGAAAAGATCTGTCTGGCCCTTATTCTTTTCTTCATCCTCTCCTCCCTTGGAGAAAGCAGCATCCTGGGTTCTTTGCACAGCTGACCTCGAACCTCTGCAGGTAAGCCATGCTCCCTTGTGTTCCTAGTATTAAATGTAATACTGTCATGTCCCCATACCCTGACGAGGTGGTATTGGGAGAGTCCTAGCCTAGATTTCCATTTGAAGAACTCCAGGTCAACTTCCTAGGGTGAGTCACTTCTCACCTTCACACACAGCTTATGTAGGTCACAGCAGTTTCACAGCATGCCAGCAAGGTGCAGGGACCCCTTATTTCTTGAGTACTTACACACTCGAATTTGGGGTCCCTGGGCAAGCCAAAGCCAGTATGGCAGGGACTTACCTCCCTTCTTAAGGGTTGAGTCACCCCATGTAAATAGCGTGGTTTGTATTTCAGTTACGGAACAAATGACAAATTCGTAGATAATTTGTATTTTTCCTAACTATACAAACCTTAGCTATTTACACATATTTGCCTGCCAGCCCTGTCCCCCAGGATAAGTCCTATCTCTAAGCAAAGTGAAGCATTCACCGGTGTGTGTGAGGGTGGGGGTAGCTAGCTACCCCTCCCTACCCCTTGCTAACTAGCGGCGGGGTAGTAAACCCTCGTTAAAACTTTTATGGCTCGTCATTCAGCTATGCCGAAGTAATTACCCCATGTAAATAGCTAATGTTTGTATAGTCAGGAAAAATACAAATTATCTACGAATTTGTCATGTTTCCCTAGTGTAACAGAAGTGGCACAGTATTTAGGCTTACAACCATTGAGGGCAGAACTCTAAACAAATATCTAAAAAGAGCAGCTGTTGAGAGAAGCTCCTAAACAAATATTCATATAAAAATCAGCTGCTGAATGCAACATTAAAGATAGAAAAGCACTGTGAGAGTGAAGACCACCACGCCAGCTTATTTCTTGAAACCAGTGTGCCTTTCCCTGAATCAATTAATCATTTCCAGTTCTTTACATAACAGTTTAATATCCCAGAAAGTTTCACTAATTTATGATTAATATTGTGGCTGTATGCTTGATGAATGGAATTTGACATTTTGCTTGACCTTGTCCTTTGACTCGACCTTGACCTTCAACCTTAGCATGTATGAATTGGCGTAGATTTTCATACTCTCAAATATGAACCAAGTTTGAAGTCTCTGTGACAACAATGTCTAAACTTATGGCTGATTACGTGAATTGGACATTTTGCTTGACCGTGACCTTGACCTTTGACAAAAAATCAGCAGGGTCTGGACATTGGCTACCCTTAAAGTTTGACTGCCACTGAAACGTTTTATCTGCCACCACATGGTCCCTTGTTTCTGGGGATGAATATTTGACCTTATTCCTGGGATATTTGTTTCGATATATGAAAAGAACCAATTACACTGACGGGAAAACATCTTTCAGTGAAAAGTCTAATACATGAAGGAATACTTGTCTTTTTTTTCTCACTGGAACACTTAGAAGTCTCTAGAATGCTCCTTTTTCAAGGTTTTTTTTTTCCCAGGATCAAAATGGTGATCATTAGACTAACACTCGCTGTCTAGTTTCTTGTACTCTATGAAAATAAAAATAAAAATTATGAGACAATTGAGATGAACAAGAGCACAAACAGCCTGACATAACTAAATAGATTTAAAAGAAATAAAGTTAAATCTTGTTTAATACTAAATTATAAATAATTTGTATTTTTTCTAAATGGTCTTTTTTTTCACACTGTAAATAGAAAAGTGTATGATGTTTATTAGTTATACAATACAGTATTTTCACAACTATCCAGAACATAGAGATTATATGATAAGTGGATGAAAATGTTTACTGTTGGTTACAAGGTCTGTGATAGAAAAGAACTTTTACATCATGAAGATTTCCATGGAAAGACTTGAAATCTTAGCACAAGCACTTATTCTTGTGATTAATCTAATAGGAGTTATAGATACTTTGATTTAGGTTGTTAGAGGGCAGACGCCACAATTATTGCGATTGTTAATTGTTGATTCTAGTGCAAGCAGAAAGTTCTTCAGGTAGTTATTTACCAGTATTTTAAATAGGTATCTAGTATTTGTAAAATCCAGATTTATTGCTTGTAATATCACAACTAAATGTTATGGAGTAATCTTTATTATACAGAAGGCTTTTTTACACATACAGTACAGTATACTGTACTGCCTTCTTTTCAGCACAGTGTGGCTCATATAAGTAGTGCAATTAAGTGAGCGACACAGCAGGTGAGATGAGGAATTCCAAGTGATAATGTAGATCATACCTATTTATTGTTTATTAATTTTACATTATTTAGTTTTGCTTAATTTTTGTATCCCTCTTATTTAGTACATTGTTTCAATTATTTGCCATATACATAATGTAGCTCTCCCAGCTACGACCATTGTAATTGTGCATCTGATTTTCTAATTAGTGTTGCAGGTTGGTTTATTTTGATAATGATGATGATAGTAAATCTTACTTGACACTTCACTCCATTCAAATTGTGGGGTGTCATTAAGGGAATTTGATGATTTTGGTAATATTTTTGTAGCATGGAACATTAAATAGTTTTAGATAATTTCTGATGTTTCATATAAATTTTCTTTATCCAAATAGGAAACCAGTTTAAAAAATGCTGAGGCTATCATTCGTCATGGTCTGCAGCGGTACACGGACCAGGTCGGCATGTTATGGAATTCACTAGCTGAGTACTACATAATTAGTACTTTGTTTGAAAGAGCCAGAGATGTTTATGAAGAAGCTCTGAGAAGTGTCATGACCGTGAGAGACTTTACGCAAGTTTTTGATGCTTATGCCCAATTTGAAGAACTGATGTTGAAGCAGCGCATGGAAGAAGTTGCTTTAATGGATGGAGATGAAGAGGAGGAAACTGAATTAGAGCTAAGGTAGGATTTCATATGATCTTGCAATGTGGTGATTATTTATACTCTCAATGCAACAAATCTAAAGTAGCATCATTTATAGTTTCAATGATAAAATATGCAAGGATTTTCACAGCTCGTTTATAAAGAGGTGGATGTTCCAGTATCTTTGAGAGTTGAGGTGATGCTGCTTCAGATTTGTTGTATTGCGATTTTCTTTGAAAAAGTCACACAAACTTCTGCCTATACAGTATTACTCATAACATGAATGATAGTTACCAATAAAATCAAATGATCTTGGTTCAATTATATGTTTACAATTTTGATAGTGTGAAGAATTTTCCTTTCAGTATTAACAGTTCATATATAACTTTATGAACCTAAGGCCAAAGAATGTTTTTGGGTAAGGGTATAAGTAGTCTAGCAATGGATAATGCTTAACTTCTTTTTCTGCCTTGGATTATTTTGATTATTTTTGAGGTTAGAACAGAAATAGTATGTTATTCTCTGTTCATTAATCAGTTACTTTGACCTTATAATAGATATAATCTATTTCATGGTTGATATAATTTTTTGGTACTGTAATTGATACTGGAAGTTGTAAATGATTAGGGAAAAATTTTAACATGTGGCAATGGCTTATGTAACATTGCACAAGTAAAAGCCCCCATAGCCTAGCTTAGACTACCTCTGCACATACTGAAATGAAGACACTTGGCCTACAAGTTGAAGAGCGCTTGGAAATGCAATGGCAAAGCTTAAAGTGAATACTGTATGCATAATTCCTGTTAGAAAAGGAGTTTAACAATAAATGAAAAAATTTACTTAGAGTTGATTTATAATAAGTCTAAGGAAATATTAATTGCATATTATTGTTGGTCTTTTGAGATGTAGTTAATACTGTTTGTAGGCTTATGACTAGATTAACATTGAAACTTTTCCAGTCTTCCATAATCATTTATTCAAAACCATAAAGTTTTTTTGCTATTTCAATGCCATGGGCCAAATTTGCCAAATATCAAGCTTGTGCATGGAATTTAGTTGCTGAATCTCAGGAGGGCAAGTGACTTTAATAACATGCAAATATTATTTTTTGGGGTTAATGTTCTGTGTGGTCTCCAGGGACATTTTTCCTGTGAAAGTGTAGAACAAGGAATCCAATGCAACATAAATGCCAAAGAAATATTTCCTCCCCTGCTCTAGGGCCAGTGTAGCATCATGTAAAGTATGGATTCATACATTAGAGAGACCATTGAGTTCAGTATGGATTCATACATTAGAGAGACCATTGAGTTCAGTATGGATTCATACATTAGAGAGACCATTGAGTTCAGGCTCTATTGAACTCGTCAGAACACCTTTAGTTTGCTGAAAACTGTATGCTTTGGGTGATGCCATTATTAAGTCATCACCACATAGACAGCCAATCGCCATGTCTTATTTTGTCTTTCTAGAAAACTAACATTATGGTCCCTGTGAAGTGAGAAATCATAGGTACGGTTAAGTAAAACGAATCAAGTTTGATTGGTTTTCCTCTATTTTTTATACTAGTGTTAACACAATATGTGTTTAGATTTGGTCAAATGCATCGACAATGGAGTAATTGTGCGTCTGTAATTCCAATTTGTATGGCGTTTGTAGCCGTTACCCTCAGCTTCAGGAAACATTGAAGAGTCTTAGTTCTCCACCCTTCTTAGTATTAAAATTTCACATCCCTTTTTAATTGAATATTTAGAATATTAAATTGCCAGCATAATTTGTTTTTCCATCTTGGTTATTATGAGCTTAATTAATGAATAGTTATTTTATTAATACAGATGTAAGTAACTGTCAGTAGTTAACTATTTTGTAGTAACAAGACGATACCTTGACTTATTTAATTTATGAATAACAAAATTGGTGGATAGTATTCAGCCTTAGTGAGGTTAGGCCAGGGGAGAAATTGTCAGTTATTCAGGCTCTATAGTATCATTGGGTTATATAGTAATATTTAGCAATAAGATTATTTTGAACAAGTGAATAACTCGTCAATCCGCATTTAACTAGTATTTTCTTGTACAGGAATATGTATGTAAACATGAATAGTTGTGAAAAGGTATCTGTTCCCTCCTATACCCCAAGGGTCAAGAGTGAGGGGGAGAAAAACTAGCCAGGAGCCTTTCCCCTTAATAGGAAGTTTTGTCCTCAACCTTCCATATTCATCTGATATAAGTATTGGAGGGATAGGAGGGGTTACGAATGAACCGTATATGGTTAGCAAGATCTCTCTCACTAGTAACTTTGTAAACCACTGGTTCAACTACAGAGTAGTTAAGGAGAAGGCTAATCTAGATGACCCCCTTTGCTTACCAGCCCCGAGAAGTTGACTGTCTATGTGATAGATAGGAGAAGGGGTAAGTCGTCTATGTTTGCTAAATAATTTCAGTTGAGTACTTCCCCATAGTAAAGAAATTATCTTCCTATTTGAAAACTTGATAGGCTCAAGTTAATGTGTTGACTATTGGTTTGGTAAACCATAAAGTTAACTACAATGTACTGTACTAGGGCAATAAGAGTATAACCCTTGGCCTTCTCACTGAAGACTGCCCATATATGATTGTTAGGGGAAGGGTCCAATCATTTGTTGAGCCTATCTTTTAGAAATGTGGCCATGATAATTGAGTAAGGGATGGGAGATATATGCTTCTCTTGGATGATATAGAAATAATTGAGGTTTTCAAATAACAAAATATTGTTACAGATAAATGAAAGTAAAACCAAGAGTGTGTGTGTTGGATGTGATAACCCAGCTATCTCTAAGTGGGTTCACAAGTTTTATTGCTATCATAGTGTCTGTTTTGCTTCTTGCTTCTCTGTCAATTGCATTTTTTGTTTGCAGTGGATCCATTCTGCTTGGATTCAGGATCCACTTGCAAAAGGCTTGAAAGATAAGGTTGTTTTTCTCCTTTCAGAGTGAGTGAAAGGATTTGCTAAGATTTATGAGTCTGGTGGGACCTTAGGGATCTCATGTACCCTGCAATTCCAGATGTAGCAGTTAAGGGTTGTGGAGATGGGGTTGTAGTGGACCAGGCTCTTTTCCAGGTAATAGACTTTGTTTCTGAGGACTCTTAGATGCCAAAGAGAATACAAACTTACCACAGGGGCCCTTAGAGGTTTCGGTCTTCCCTGAGAGGTATACCTTGGGAGCTTCCCCAATGTCTAGGCTGCTCTCTTAAGTCTGCTACAACCCAGGGTTTTGCTAGGCAGGTTACTGGTCCACCCGGATTTGGTACATTTGCATCTCCCGTGGATGCGTTGGTTATCTCTAAGATAGTCAAGTCTTCTATCCGCTCTCTCTCTCTACAGTCAGACCACTGAAGTTGCTGGCCATCCAGGGATTTTCTGCCCTCTATCTGCTTCCTTTCTGTCCCAGACAGTGGTTGGGCCTTCCAATTATCAGTGTCCTGGGAAGACTCCAGTGGGGGCTCTTAGTTTTGTTCCGAGTATTGCGAATTTGATGGCGGGGGAGGTGGCTTCTTCCATAGATGTAGAGGAGGGAACTTAGTATGAAACCCCTGGTGATCCTGTGATGGATGTGCCACTTGGCCGGAGATGAATAATTTTTTGGTGTAAAAGTATGCAGTTGCCATTCATTGATATCAAATTTGAGAACCTTTTGGCATTTCTCAAATCATGATGGCGGTTCAAGGATTCGTCTCTTAAGGCGTGGGCCCAGTTAACCCCAAAAGAGGTAGTCCTGATGCCCTTTAAATCTGCCTTGAATACTAAGGGCAGTTTCAGAGGCTGGAGGTTTCCCTTTAGACCACTGTTTGCTCGATGCTTTTGAGGTCAAAATGACTGCCTTTCTCAGAAATCTAAATTTTTAGCCAAAATGATGATGATGGTATCTGAGTTAATGAGGGCAATGCTGATGAGAGGAGATTTTACTTAAGCATAGAATGTAGTCCTTCTTAGGGGGCTAAAAAATAGGATGCTTGAGTAGGCACCAACCAGTTGGATGACCATTTTTCCTTTTAGTTCCAGACCATCTTAGGACTGCAGAATTCAGTATACTGCAAGACACTTTTGAACCTAGTGTCTGTCTTGTTTTCTTTGGGAGTGGGAGTTATTTAATTTTTTATTTATATATTTTTTTCTTCATTAAATATACTGTAAGAAATAGTAGGCCTATATTTTTCTTCAATTTTACTAAAGGTAGGTATTAAAATGGTGAGGAACTGTTATGTCCATTATGCGAGCAATGTGGTTTTGAGGCGGCATGATTTATGAAACACACTCGTATTTCTTTGTTCTACAGATTTCGTAACTTATGAGATAATCAGCCAGGACTTCTGCAGTCCTGATTCCATTTCTTAGTTATTCTGTCTTGAACAGGGTGAGCAGCAATTTTTCTCTCAACTGTCCTTTAGTAATTGTGGAAGGCAGAGATGTAAAAAAGGAAAGCCAATTGATGAAGATAATCAAGATACAGAAAATGGCAACATATTCGTGTCTATGTAAATTGTCTCGGGTTCCTTAAGTGACAAAGGTTGGGAAGCACTAACTGAGCACTGAGAGGCGCTCTAAGCCTGCATCATTCGCTCTTTTTAGGTAATAGTCAATTTCTGTACACATCTGAGCATCTCCCGTGTTGTGTTTGCGTTATTAACATGATTTTTACTGTATTTGTGAACATTTTTTGTAATACATGATGGGTCCTAAGAAAGCAAGTATAAGGTTGGTAGTGAGGAGAAAAATGCATGATAACCATGGAGATGAAGCATGAAATTATTGAGAAACATAAGCGTGGTGTCTGAGCGAGTGAGTTGGCATGAAATTACGAGTGGAGTATATCGACGATCAAAAAAAAAAAAAACCAATAAAAGAAACAAGTAGAAAAGAATAAAATGTTTTTAAAAAATCAAGCTAAGTCCAGCTAAGTTAATTTTGAATTAAAGTATTATGTTATGTGTAAGGAACAGTATTAATATGGTGCCAGAGGTTAATATCTAGATCAGGAATAAGAAATTCAATGGAATGCAAGTTCCTGTCTAAGAAATTAAGAAGAAAATCAGCTGCTGAAGACCAGACAGGAGTACAATTATTGAAACAAGGTAGTATGAAAGAATTAAATACTTCTTCAGAATAGAGAAGATTTTGGGCCTAATTCAGTTTGCCTCAGTAGTTGACCCAGTGTTAAAGATCAGGTTGAAAGACCTCAATTAGAGGTGGAGAAGAGCAGTAAAAGAATTTTCAGTCCATGCATGACATCAAATGCCTTTTCTATGTCAGTCCTATGGATCCCTCCCCTGATTTCCATGGTCCTTCATACAGACGCATCCCAGTCGGGATGGGGAGATTATTCAGAGGAAACCTCTGTGTTCAGGAAATGGTTTTCTCAGTTTATAGCATTTCACATAAATATGTAGGAACTAATGGCAGTCTTCCTGACGTTGAAGAGACTTGGTTCAAGAAGTAACTCAAATAGATATTTCCATACTACAGTACCAGGTAGTTATCTGTTGCCTCAGAAGGGGGGATCCAGCTTGAGAAGTCTCAGCTTGGTGATTCTTCCCATAATGAAGTTCCTTTGGAAGAAAAATGTGTTACTCTCACCATTCTATCTGCATGGATCTCACAATGTAGGGCGGGATGTGTCTAGACAGACGGTCTTGCATACAGAATGGGCCTTGGTTCATAGCTCTTTTTAGGGAATTTTAAAGTTAGTTCAAAATCTCCAAATAGACCTGTTTGCAACAAAAGCAAACAGCCCCAATTGTGGATTCTCAGCCAATGGCAAGAGATGATCTGAATCTGGATTGGAAAAGATGGTCATCAATCAGTCTGATTTCAAAGGCTTTGAATATCCTTCAGAGTCTGCTGTGCTAATAGCTCCACTGCTTGTGACTGAGACAAAGGTTACACGCACTTTGGTCTGCACGACTGCATCAGAAAGTAGAATCGTATTATCTTTGATTCTTCTTTTCTGAACCAGAAGCTTTACACTTGGATTTTCTCCCGTCATTACAAGAGGGATTTCTCAGTCCACGACAGGACTCATTAGATGAGCTGTAACAGGTCTTCCTTCACGAAACATTACCAATCTGTTTGGAAAGCTTTGATGGCCTTTCTGAGAAATAGGTTACCTTGTCTGATAACCCCTGACTTCTTGTCTTCCTTTTTTGTCCATCTCTTTGAGGATAGGAAGCTTCAACCATCAACAATCTTGTCATATAAATCAGCATTGACAGAACCTCTCAAGTATGCTTTGGACATGGATTTAGACTGACATTTTTCATAAGATCACTCAGCCTTTTGCTTTGCATAAACCATTTCCAGTAATACCTGCAGTATCTTGGTTATGGATAGGGTGTTTGAATTTTTGGCAGAGTTAAATAATCCTCAATCTCCATTAAAGAACTTGCAGAAAGCCATATTTTTAATAGCTGAAGCCCCAGGAGCAAAAGCCAATGAACTTGCAGCCTTTCGGAGAGTTAAGGAACTCATCACAATAATCCCGAGTCTTCTGCTAATCCTGACCCCAGGCTTCCTATTTTTAGCCAAAAACAAAAAGCCTCTTCAGAGACAAGATCCATTTTACATGTTGGCTCCTGAGTCAGGAGATAATAACCTCTGTCAGGTGTCTACCCTGCAACTATACATATAGAGATCCACACCTTAACAATGCTGATCCTGTCTCCATCCCCCAAACCCACTGCGAGACAAATTGCATTTTACTAGAGCATTCTTTGGTAATAATTGATTTCAGGACATCCAGAGCACCCAGTGTTCATTAAAGAATACTGGAAACAAGTCCAAGTAGTAAAGCATTTATTTGTGGTACTGTACTTGATTTGATCAGGACCCCTACAGGGGTAACCTGGAGAGTAAGACCAATCAGCCAAGTCCTTCAGGAGGAGTGGAATGACAGGCATCCATTAATCTTCTGTCACCTCTTATGAGGTAAGAGCCAGAATTATTAGTTTTTCTTTTTATCCATGAATGTTGTTACCTGGCAGTAGATGATTTTCTTTGATGATGCACAAGTCTGCTCTATGATCTGGTAGTAGTCCTTGGAGACTGCACAGCACATTAACCCCAAAAAAGGGGATTTTGATGAAAATAACTATTTTTGGGGCTGTAAGGTTTCCAAAGCCTCCCTCCTCACAAGCCTCATGCAGGGGAATAGGACAATCGGTTTTCACTTGGTGCATGTTGATGTGCAGTTATCATTTTCACAACTGTAGTGTTCTTTAGTCTTACTTGGTGCATGTTGATGTGCAGTTATCATTTTCACAACTGTAGTGTTCTTCGGTCTACACGGTGAAGATGCAGTATTGATGTCACCCTTAGGAGATGGTGTTTAGCACTGTAGGTGCAATGGGAAGCTCAATAGTGCCTGAACTCAAAGGTCTCTTATACACACAGAGTTCATCCTTTGTACATTGATACACTTGCTCTAGAGCAGGGAGGACAATATTTCTTGGGTATTTATGTCATATTATATTTCTTGGGTATTTATGTCATATTAGATTCCCTGTTCTAGCCTTTCACTAGAAAGTCTTCGGAGACCACATAGCACATGCCCAAAATTATGTTTTTCCTTTGTCAAAACCCCTTTTCTTTAGGGTATTTTAAATTACAGTATTATTTTAAACTTTTATTTTATATAATGCATACACGTAACACAATTTATTACTGATTACATAAACCTACTGTACATGAGTTTGTTTCATTCTTGAACATAAGCTTTGTATCAGATTTCAGTATTATGAATTACATTATTGTAAATGTAGATATTATTCGATGTTGAACTTCAATTAAAAACCTTGTTATTCCTGAATTTACAGGCTTTTGGATTTGTTAAAGTTATATAAATGTGTTTTTTTTTAGTTCCTTTATATGAGGATTTTGAATCTTCTAAATTTGGATTTGCCTCTGTACAAATTCACCATGTTTGTATCTTCACCTGCTAATTTTGCATATTTTACAGATTAGCAAGATATGAAGATCTCATACAAAGACGTCCATTGTTACTCAACTCGGTAATGTTGCGACAGAATCCCCATAATGTCCTGGAGTGGCAAAAACGAGTCACTTTATATGAAGGGAAGCCAAAAATGGTGAGTGTGAAATCAAAACTGTTTACTGAATCATGTGGTAAAACTATTGTATTGACATCTACTCTGTAGATGAAAAAAAGTATTCTGCTGCCTTTCAGATTTATGCTTTTGATTACTGAACAATTATTTTGGAACAAGAATTCTTCCACAGAAACTTTTCACTCCTTAAAAGTGGAGCAATGCCAACACTTCAATATAAAAAGATTTTGGATGTAATGAAGTGCAAATTTACCACTCCCCATTAGCATCACTGTTCTCAAGTGCTAAAGGTCCACAGAAATAGCTCTGTTTTGCCATGTATTTCTGTTATCTGCTGGTCGACTTGAGAGAGAGAGAGAGAGAGAGAGAGAGAGAGAGAGAGAGAGAGAGAGAGAGAGAGAGAGAGAGAGAGAGTGTGTGTGTGTGTGTGTGTGTGTGTGTGTGTGTGTGTGTTACAAGGATTTTGGATGTCTCAAAGACTTTTTAGTCCATCTGTGAAGGCTTCATTTGCTCTTGGGGAGAGCAAATTAGTTTAAACATTTAGTTTCTATGATCTTGTTTAACTTATTCTTGAATTTATGTGCCATGTAACTGTTCACTATATCCACTGGAAGTCTGTTCCATGTACTTGCTATTTTGTATGTAAAAAAGTACCATATTGACTAGTGTTGTATCTTTTAAATTCCAGTTGTTCCGTAACCGAAATACAAACCACGCTATTTACAAAGGGTATTACTTTTAGCGCAGCTGAAATGACGAGCCAATAGTTTTTAACGAGGGTTAATTACCCCCGCGCTAGTTAGCGGGGGGTGGGGAAGGGTAGCTTGCTACCCCTCCCCCCTCCACACACTGGTGACTTGCTTCACTTCACTTTTGGCTCGGCGGTGATCAGACGTGTCTGCTCATCGCCTTCGTGACAGCCTTTAATTTTCTGCTTTTTCTTTTCAGCGTGTGTGATGATTGGTTGGAAGTTGACCTTCAGTTATTTTCTTTACTATGCGTACATGCCCTGGAGTTGCCGGCCGTCCTTGTGGGACTTTCATGTCGGATGTTATTACGGATCCACACACCCTCTGCCCTCAATGTCGGGGCCGACGGTGCGACCAGGATAACATGTGCCGTGAGTGCAGGGAGTGGTCTGCCTCCCAGTGGGAGAGGTTTGGCCGTCGGCGTAAGAAGAAGTCCAAGAGAGACCGTTCTCCTCCGGGGTTAGCCTTGAAGGAGGAAGGTTCTCGGGACTCTTCTTCCGCCGCCCAAACCTCCTCCGAAGCTCCCCCTCGTCCGCCTCCTAAGGAGAGTCGTCCGAGTTGGAGCGCAGGCCCTTGTTCTGTTTCCCTACCTTCGGTGGGGGGAGAGGGCGTCGCCTCCCATAGCGAGGCGGTTCCCCCTCCTCCTCCGGGGGAGGTTATTGATGATGATGCCTTATCCAGTGATGATCTTTTACAGATTTGGTCGTCCCTGGGGCTTAAGGGCTTGCCCTCCAGGGTCGCTCTTATTGACCTTGTCTCGTTGGGGGCCGCTGTTAAACAGTCGCCAGTGGTAGCGGAGGTAGACCCTCTGTCTATTGTCGACGTCGTGGTGACAGAGGCCTCCGACGTGGCTGGGCCTTCCGCCGCAGGTGCTGTTGCTGGTGATGGTGCTCAAGGCTCTCCTCCTCCTTCCGTGCATCCTTCAAAGGGGGAAGTGAGTCCTTCGGTCTCGACTGCTGCCCAGCTTCCTTCTGAGGGAAGTGTTTTGACGGAGACTCCTCTTCGGAGGACCGATGGTCCCGACGATCTCCCCCGAGGCCGCCTCCGCCGTAAGGCTCACCGCCCTCTACGCCACAAGGGCCTCCCTTCCCCTTACAGGGGGACTAAGAGGCACATTTTTGGGTCTTCCTCCTCCAGGGGGGACTCTCCTCGTCAGCCTCAACCGACTGCTCCGCCCTCCTTGAACCTCTCTGCAGACCGCTCACCATCTCCTGCCGGATCTTCGCCTTCTGGAGAACTCGTCACCCGACGGGCAACGGTCCCTTCGGGGCTAAGGGATTCTTCCCTTACGCGAGCAGTGCTAACGCACAAGCGCTCTCCTGCTCGCCAGCGCTCTCCTGCTCGCCAGCGCTCACCTGTTCGCCAGCGCTCTCCTGCTCGCCAGCGCTCTCCTGCTCTCCAGCGCTCTCCTGCTCGTCGACGATCTCCTGCTCGCCAAGACTCTCCTGCTCGTCGGCTCTCTCCTGATGTTCGCCCCCCTCGCCAGCGCTCTCCTGCTCGTCAGCTCTCTTCCGAGCGTCAGCGCTCATTTGAGGACCATCGCCCTGCGGTCTCTGACCACCCTTTAGTTCCTGCTGAACTCCCTGCTCACCATCTGCCTGGTCCTGTGGCTACGCAACATCGTGCTGCGCGTGTGTCAGAAACACATGTTCGCCAACGCGCCAGCGATCTTCCCGTTCCTGCTCGTGAACGCGCCGCACCAGCTGTCCTCTCACAGGACACGCGTCGACCTTCTGCTCGCCAGTGATCACCAGCTCGCCAGCGATCACCTACACGCCAGCGATTACCTCCTCGCCAGCGTTCACCTGCTTGCCAGCGCGCACAGGCGATCTTAGTATCGCCTATTCAACAGCGACAACGAACGCACCGACGTTCGCCAACGCTCCTGAAGGAACATGGTTCGCCAGCTTCTAGCTCGCCATCGCGCGATCGCCCGCCTGCACATGCCGCTCGCCATCGCTCGCCATTGCACGATCGTCCTCCTGCGCATGCTGCCCACCATCGCACGACCCTGCACGATCGTCCGCTTACGCATGCTGCTCCTCATCGCACAACCCTGAACGATCGCCCTCCTGCGGATGCTGATCACCATCGCACCCCATCACGCGATCATTCACCTGCGCATGCTGCTCGCCATCGCACAACCCTGAACGATCGCCCACTTACGCATGCTGCTCCTCATCGCACAACCCTGAACGATCGCCCTTCTGCGTATGCTGATCACCATCGCACCCTATCACGTGATCATTCACCTGCGCATGCTGCTCGCCATCGCTTACCATTACGCGGTCATTCACCTGCGCATGCTGCTCACCATCGCACACCAGTGCGTCGACATACCACATCGCGACATCGCCAGCGATCTTCCTCACCTACGCGGCAGCACGATCCCTCGCCGTCGCGCCAACGCTTGCGTTCGTCGCCTCGGACACGTGTTCATTCACCTGCCCACCCTCGCGCCCACTCGCCTGCGCGCCCGCGCGATCGCTCGCCTGCGCAACCGCTCGCCTGCGCGCCCGCGCAACCGCTCGCCTGTGCGCCCGCGCGACCGCTCGCCTGTGCGCCCGCGCGACCGCTCGCCTGTGCGCCCGCGCGATCATCCACCTGCGCGCCCGAGCGATCGCTCGCCCGCACTCCCGCGCGACCATTCGCCTTCGCGCGACCATTCGCCCTCGTGCGACCATCGTTCGCGGCGAATTCCACAACCGGTGATAGCAGCAGGGACGCGTGCTCCTAGACGGCACTCGGGATCACCTCCATCCAAGCACAGGTTGGTAGTGCAGGACGAAGACAGGTCAGTACAGCATTCTTCCCCACCTTCTTTTCAGGCAGTTACCGTCGTGTCCACTCCAAAGGATCGCCCGATCCCTTTCTCTTTAGCGGGGATTTCGGACTCTGTGTCCTTGGAGCAGCAGACTTGGTTTGGTCCTCTGGCACGGGCGTTAGTGAGGGTTATGAAACCAGCACTCGCCGGCCAGGGTGACAAACCAGTGGCTGTCTCTCCTATGCTGAAGAGAAAGAGAGGAGTGGACTTCGTGGTGACTTCCCCTAGGGCGAAGTTGGTTCCCAAGAGGTCGGTCTCGAAGGTCCCTTCTCCTGCACGAGTACTCTCTCCTTCTCCCGTGGACGAGGCCTTTCCGTCCTCAGGTGAGTCCAGTGGGGCGGTAGTCTTCCCCTCGGCACCAGGGGGGGAGACTTCGCTTCAGGCAGGAGAATCGTCTCGTGAGGAAGGGGCCCCTCGAACCTCGTTGTTGGGATCCTGTATCCCTCCCAGGAGGGAACCCAAGGATTCCAAGACCGTCCCTAAATCCTCTGCAAGGATTCGTCAGGAACCCACGACTACCCAGGGGAATGTCCACGTGTCACCCCAGGAAGAGATTCCTGGGGCAGGAGACTTAGCTGCCAGCCCTCAGGGAGGAGAACAGCAAGAGTCCGAACATGCCTTCTGGCAGGTCCTAAGCCTGATAAGGATACTTAACAGACTTACGGATCCAGTCATCGCCCCCCGTGAAGGCAAAGACACGATTCTGGATGAAGTGTTTGACGTTCGGAAGGCCCCTAAGACCAGTGCGGCTCTGCCCTGGTCTCGGGGGCTGAAGAGTGCCAGAGCTAGGGCCAACGCTCAGCTCGCACTTCTTGCCTCCTCCAGTCGTTCCACTGCCGGGAACAAGCTTATCCCTCCTCCTCGCCTTCAGCAGAGGAGGTATTTCGAGATCCTGGGTGAGCACAACCTCGCTCTTCCTCTCCATCACTCTGTGGAGGAGCTGGCGAAGTGAGTTCCCCTGGAGAAACTCTCTGCCCGGCAGGTGTCGTTCTCGGCGGCGGAGATCCTTAACCACGAGAAGGTCGCTAAGTGTGCCATGCAGGCCACTTCGTGGCTGGACTTCTGGCTAGGATCTCTGGGCATCCTATTGCGATCGGAGGACTTGTCCAAGGAGACCAATAGGAAGGCCCTAGAGACCTTCTTGCTCTCGGGCACCCGCTCCATCGAGTTTTTGGCGCACCAGGTTACCACCCTGTGGGCCAACTCGGTGTTGAAGCGTCGCGATGCTGTGTCCGAGAGATTCCATCCGAAGGTCCCCGCCGTGGATGTGTGTAGGCTCCGACATGCTTCCCTTCTGGGGGAGAGCCTGTTTGAGCCTCAAGACTGGGAGCGAACGGCTGAGAGGTGGAGGAAATCCAGCACGGACTCCCTCCTCCACAGGGCCCTTACAACTCGGCCCTATAAGCCTCCAGCCCCGCCACAACAGCAGCAACAGCCTCGTAAGGCTCCCAAACAGGCACCGGCAGCTAAGAAAGTGGTGTCTAAGCCCCAGCCCTTTCCAGCCAAGGTCAAGAGGGGCGGTAAGTCCTCCAGGGGAGGCAAGACTCCTAGGGGTGGCGGCCGCAGCCGCAAGCCCTAGGGGTGGCAGTCCCCCTGCGTGTCCACCTGTGGGGGGATGCCTTCAGCGTTGCGTCCGCAGGTGGCAGCAACACGGGGCCGATGCTTGGACGGTCTCAGTGATCGGCCAAGGTTATCGCATCCCGTTCACGTCATCTCAACCTCCCCTGACAGCGAATCCAGTGTCGTTGAGCTCCTATGCCATGCGATCGGCAAAGGGGCTGGCCCTTCAGGCTGAAGTCGAGACCATGTTCGAGAAGGGTGCTCTCCAGGAGGTCGTGGACGGCTCCCCAGGCTTCTTCAGTCGACTCTTTCTTGTAAAGAAGGCTACTGGAGGCTGGAGACCCGTCATCGATCTCTCAGCTCTGAACAGGTTTGTCAAACAAACCCGGTTCAGCATGGAGACAGCAGACACGGTCAGACTTGCAGTGAGACCACAAGACTTCATGTGTACACTGGATCTAAAGGACGCGTACTTCCAGATCCCAATCCATCCGTCTTCCAGGAAGTACCTGAGATTCTGCCTAGACAACAAGATCTACCAGTTCAAGGTGCTGTGTTTCGGTCTCTCCACAGCTCCTCAGGTGTTCACCAGAGTGTTCACCCTGATTTCATCTTGGGCGCACAGGAACGGCATTCGTCTCCTTCGTTACCTAGACGATTGGCTGATCCTAGCAGACTCGGAGTCGACCCTTCTTCGGCACCGAGACAGGCTTCTGGATCTTTGCCAGGATCTGGGGATCGTGGTAAACCTCGAGAAGTCCTCTCTGCAGCCGTCCCAACGACTGGTTTATCTAGGCATGCTAATAGACACCAATCTCCACAAAGCCTTTCCATCAGACGACCGGATAGCAAGGCTGAGGAGGGTGGCGGAGCCTTTCCTCAGGCGAAAAGAACTCCCCGCCCAATCGTAGTTGCGTCTCTTAGGCCACCTATCCTCCCTGGCCCGTCTGGTTCCAAACAGCCGCCTCAGGATGAGATCCCTTCAATGGCGGCTCAAGTCCCGGTGGAATCAAGGATCCGATTCCCCGGACATTCTGATCCCAATGGGGTCTCTGGAACAGACGGACTTGCGGTGGTGGCTGGCCGACGAGAACCTGCGAAAGGGAGTGAGTCTTCTCGTCCTCCCCCCGGAATTGACTCTGTTTTCGGACGCGTCAAAAGAAGGGTAGGGGGCGCACGTTCTGAACCAGAGGGCCTCAGGCCTTTGGTCAGAATCAGAAAAGTGCCTACACATCAACCTGCTAGAATTGAAGGCCGTCTTTCTGGCTCTTCAGCAGTTCCAACGGTCCCTGGCGGGTCACTCCGTGGTGGTGATGAGCGACAACACCACGGTAGTGGCTTATATCAACAAGCAGGGAGGCACGTTTTCGCAACAGCTATCCCATCTTGCAGTAGAGACTCTGAGGTGGACCGAAACCCACTCGATAACACTATCGGCTCGCTTCATTCCTGGCAAGAGGAATGTGCTCGCCGACAGTCTGAGCAGGGCTTCGCAGATAGTGAGTACCGAGCGGTCTTTGGATCCTCAGATAGCCAACAAAGTCCTGACTTTGTGGGGTTCCCCGACGGTGGACTTGTTCGCGACAGCCTTGAACTTCAAGCTGCCCCTGTACTGCTCACCAGTCCCGGACCCCAAGGCACTCTGGCTAGATGCTTTCCAGCAACGGTGGGACAACATCGACGTGTACGCCTTCCCACCATTCTGTCTGATGAGAAGGGTGCTCAACAGGACCAGACTATCGGTCAACTGTTCCATGACTCTAGTAGCTCCGCTATGGCATCACGCGGAATGGTTTCCGGACCTTCTGCAACTCCTGACGGAACTCCCAAGGGAGCTTCCTCCACGACACGAGCTTCTCAGACAACCCCACTCCGGTGTCCCTCACAGGGCTGTAGCCTCGCTTCGGCTTCACGCCTGGAGACTATCCAGCGTCTCCTCGCGGAGAGAGGCTTTTCGCAACAGGTTGCGGAGAGAATGTCTCGGCACCTGCGAAGGTCCTCTGAGGGAGTCTACCAAGCGAAGTGGAGAGTCTTTTGTGGTTGGTGTCGTGGAAGGGGTATCTCTCCACTCGATGCCACTATTCCAGCAATAGCGGACTTCCTTGTGTATCTGCGAGAAGAAATGCGCCTTTCTGTCTCGGCGGTGAAAGGCTATCGCTCAGCCTTAAGCTTGGCCTTCAGATTGAAGGGCGTGGATATTTCTTCGTTGCTAGAACTCTCTTTACTCATACGTAGCTATGAGCTTACCTGCCCCCAGTCGGAAGTGAGACCCCCTCCTTGGAACGTGGTTCGAGTCTTCAGGTCTCTCAAGAGACCTCCCTTCGAGCCATTACGCCAGGCCTCCGATCGCCACCTGTCTTGGAAGACGGCTTTCCTACTCGCCTTGGCCTCGGCCAAGCGAGTTAGTGAACTTCATGGTCTCTCGTACGACATCGCCCATTCAAGGGGATGGGGGGAGGTAACGTTCAGGTTCGTCCCTGAGTTTGTGGCCAAGACTCAGAATCCTGGAGTGCCGGATCCTCGGTTCGACTCTTTCAGGATCGCGAGTCTCCGTTCTGTAACAAACGACCCAGACCAGCTGCTACTATGCCCAGTGAGGTGTCTGAGGTACTACTTGAAGAGAACGGCTGCAGTCCGTCCTCATGTGCGAGCTTTGTTTGTGAGCACAGGCAGGACAAAGAGGAGGGTCACCAGGAACACCATCTCAGCTTGGATTCGAAGGGTTATCCACCATGTCCTGAATCCTGACCCTCCTCCGTCACGTCGCCCTCGGGCCCACGATGTCAGGGGTATTGCTACATCCCTGGCCTTCAAGAGAAACTTCTCTGTAACGCAGGTACTTCAAGCTGGGGTCTGGAAGCGTCAAACGACCTTCACAGCCCACTACCTGCAAGACGTGACCCACAGGAGCCTCGATACGTTTTCTATCGGCCCTGTGGTGGCTGCACAACAGCTGGTCTAACCTCAGGCTCCTTTTTGGACAAGTAGCAGTAGGTTGAGGGCGTTGTTACCCGGTCTTAGTCTGCGTGAATGAAAGAGTATGTCTGACCCTTACTTCTTTCTTCATTCTCCCCTCTCTTGGGGAAGTAGCATCCTGGTCCTCGCATAGCTGACCTCGACCTCTGCAGGTAACCCATGCTTCTTTGTGCTCCTAGTATTAAGCTTAATACTGTTGCGTCTCCCATACCTTGACGAGGTGGTATGGGGAACGTCCTATCCTAGAATTCCTATCTGAAGGTCTCAAGGTCAACTTCATAGGACGAGTCACACTCTCCTCCTCACACTGCTTATGTAGGCCACTCGTTCCTAGCGATGCTAGGAACCTGTGAGGTACAGGGGCTCCCTCTCTCTAGTGCTGCTCACTGAGGGATTGAGCCCCCGGGCAAGCCGAAGTCAGTAAGGCTGGGGACTTTCCACCCTTCCTAAGGGGTAAGTCACCCTTTGTAAATAGCGTGGTTTGTATTTCGGTTACGGAAAAAATGACAAATTTGAAGATAATTTGTATTTTTCCTAACCATACAAACCTTAGCTATTTACACATATGTGCCCGCCATCCCTGACCCCCAAGTCAAGTCCTACCTCTAAGTGAAGTGAAGCAAGTCACCGGTGTGTGGAGGGGGGAGGGGTAGCAAGCTACCCTTCCCCACCCCCCGCTAACTAGCGCGGGGGTAATTAACCCTCGTTAAAAACTATTGGCTCGTCATTTCAGCTGCACTAAAAGTAATACCCTTTGTAAATAGCTAAGGTTTGTATGATTAGGAAAAATACAAATTATCTTTGAATTTGTCATTTTGTATCCGTTACCCCTGGACTGGTTTGTGCTAAGCATGAAGAAGTTGTTGTAGTCTACATTTGTTATTCCTTTTAGAATTTTGAATGCCTGTATTAGCTGTCCCCTTAGTCATGGAGTTTGTAGATCAAATAAGTTCCAACATTCTATTCTCTGTCTATACCCAAATTGTTTTAGTGTTGGAACTAGTTTGGTGGTCCTAGCTTGTACTGCTTCCAGTCTATATATATCTTTCTGAATATTTGGAACCCAGAATTGGACTCGGTATTCTAGCTGTGGTCTTATTAGTGATGTGTACAGCTACAGTACAGTATCTTTATTTCTGTATTTGAATTGTCTCTTTATGTAACCTATTAGCTCTGTTTGGTGAACTTTAAAAAGAGAGAGAGAGAGAGAGAGAGAGAGAGAGAGAGAGAGAGAGAGAGAGAGAGAGAGAGAGAGAGAGAGAGAGAGAGAGAGAGAGAGAGAGAGAGAGAAAACCTTTGTTTGCTAATGTCATTTTTCAGCTAAGGACATATGCGCAGTACTTCACCCCGACTTTAGTAAGGGCATAAGCGCCAAAGGGTAAATATATTTGATGTACTGCATTAATTTTTTACTTAATGTTCTTGTGGCTTTACCCCTGTCTTAGACTGAACCTAAAGGATTGGACCCTACAGCCTTGCCTCCTTACGGGCTGCTAAAACCTTCCCTAAATTGTCCACATATGACTTTTTCTCATACTTATACATAATTGTAACTATCAAAGAGAGAGCGAGTACCTCTCAACACAGGCTTCCCCCCACCTAAGGAAGACTCCCATTTAAATAACTCAGAAGTTTGTATCCATGTAGGAATACGCTACAAATTTTAAAAACAGTTTGTATTTTCCTTAGCTATACAAACCTAAGTCATTTAATGAAAGGTGCCGCTTCATCTGCTCTGCCAGTCATTGACCAGAAAAATGTGATGTAAGCCATGCAGCAGCGTGTTACACTGCTATACAATGCAATTGCCTAGCATCCTGTTGTGATGCAATTGAACCCTTTTTCTTATTGACTATCTTGTCATAGAAAACGAGTCTAGGAGTAACCCATTTAAATTAGGTTTGTATAGCTAGGAAAACATACAAATTGTTTTTAAAATCTGTGCTGTAGTCCTTTTCTCTTCCTCTGTGGCTTTGCAAGTTTCACTGATATACTAGTGTTTTAGTTTTACTTCTGTCTGAATTAATATTTCTAAATTGTTTGGTACATTTTCTTTGTTTATTGTTGGAGGATTTTCAAAGGGTTAAGTTTGTCCTTTGTCGATTGGTGTTCCTTGAGTAATTGTACAAGTTGAAATTAAGTTGGTTTCTGGATACTCTCTTACCTTCTTTACTAAAGTGTATTCCATCTTTTGTATAACTTTCTCTTGTCATATAAAGTGTCCCAAGGATCTATAGATGTAACTCTTTTGCTATTATATAGACATTGATCTTACATTTATCCCTATGGCTTTACTGAGGGTGAAGTGGCTGACATCGAGTCTTGAGGAGGATACCTATAAGTATTGTACAGTATTTTTGGTCTTGTTCCTAGCCGTTTCAACAGTTTTTTTTTAGCTGTTTAACTAAAGGTTCTTTTTGATCTGTGGTGTCCTTTCTTAGGAACAGATCGTTTCCGGTTGCCTGTGAATAATAGTAGTCTGACCTTCCTCTTGTTTTTGAGGCCGTAGTGGTCCTTTACCATGGAGTTTCAGATTAGCAGTCTTGTCTTCATCTTCCTCTGCTAGGAGAGAGAATCTTTTTCTCATAACAGTCACATTTTTAGGCTGTTGTTTCGTCTTGCCCTTTTCTACCCTTCCTCTAGTGGGTTTCATGAACTCGGTTTTTGTTAGTAATTATTTCCTCTAAATTTTGCCCTTAATTTTACCTTGTTTTGTATCTCTTGGAAACTAAACCCAATTTCTACAACATTGTCTATGACTTTTTTGTTTCTTATTTCCAACTGATGAAACTTGGTCGTAACTTCTACCATTTGTTTTGTTACTTCTTGGTTATAATTTTTCAGTTTTTATCTTTCCTGTTCTTGCTAGGAGAACAGGTGTACAATATTACGTTGCAGGTTTGCAGCACACTCATCTCTGAAGTTGATGCACTATTTGTTTATTTGGCACTTTGAACATCTATGCTTTAACTTACATTTGTTCCAACACAAAATACTTACCGAGAACTACTTTCTTTTGGAGTCACTTGGTGATCTCTCTTTCTCGACCAAGGTTTTTCGTGCCGTTACCCCCCTACTCCGTTCTCTACATAGGCCTACCCCCCCGCCAAGGAATGCGCCGCGAGGGCAGGATTAGGGCAGGTCACTGCTTCTCTGGGTCTTTCTCCTCATTAAGTTCCTTGGTCGTGAGGTGTTCACACCTCACTCTCGTCTCTCTCGATCCTTTGTGCGCGTTTAGTGTTCCACGTGTTCCCAACGTGGGGACTTGTGTTTTTTCGCAGTGTGCTTTCCCAAGTGTTCCTGTGCGTTCACTTTTCAACCGTGTGCTTACCCGGTGTTTAATTAATTTCCTTAAGTGCTTGTGTCATGCGTTGTGTGCGTTATGGAACAGTATTCCTTGATTTCCTTCAAGGAATTAATAGCTGAAGGGAACAATTTTACAATAAATCATTCTTCCTCCCCTTATCCTCGGTGTTAGTCGTGTAGGGGCAGCTTATGTTCCCCTTCAACCACGTGTCAGGACTACTAGTCCTGGAACGTAGTGCAGTGAGTGCACTTCGGCACCAAGAGGAAGAATACATCCAAGAGGCTCATAGGAAGACGAGCCTCTCCTCGCCACTTAATTCCCGATGTTTCGTCGAATAGAGATTCTTATACAGCCATCTTCCCCTACCCAGAGTAGGGGACGAGGTAAGTCAGTTGCGGGGAAGTGCCCATTGCTCTTCCCCAGGAGTTTGAGTGGGTGCGGTATAGCACCAAGAAGAAGTAGGCGACGAAGGGTTTGCCTAAGAAGACTAGTGCCGGGCGTCTCGCCTGACAGAGCTTCCCTACCACCCTCTCCTACCCAGAGTAGGAGACGAGGTTGGTTTATTGTGGAGAAGATAACTCTTAAGAAGTAGTTCGAGGTAAGTACTACTTTCGAGAGTGTGTGGGGAGACGGAGTCCTGGTGCAAGCAGGCCACGTCTCCTCTGATGACCCCGTGTGGGGGAAAAATTTCCCTAATTCTTCTCCAGTCTCTTAACGTATTTTTCAGTCTCTTCTGCAGCCGAGGGGCTCGCCGAGAAGGAGCCTCCCAGGTCTGTATTGCAGCGTTCCCCGGACCGGCAACCCAGGGTTTTTCTCACCACGAAGGCCATCCTCCAGACGCAGATATAACCCTCGCAGGGAGAAATGCGAGAAGGCCTCTTCAGGCAGGCGTAAGACCGCGAAGCTTCCGGTTCACCCCGCCAGCGGGTGTAACCGGGCTTCTTTACGGGCAGCCTGGCCGAATGAGCACAGCTGGTTCGGCCCTCGGACTTAAAAGGAACGGTTCCCTCCGTCGGGTCAGCCCACGGGGATCCGCGTCCGCGTCCCCCAGAGAGAATACACGAACAGTAGTCCTCGATGGTACGGCGATGCCGGTTCTGACCCCCGAACCTGGTGCGGAGCTCCCCGCCGGGGAAGACCGGTACCACCGCAAGGGAGTGCCTGGTATTCCAGAACCGAAGCGCCCGGGGAGTGCCCGGTGACCCGGCTCCTCGAGATCAAGCCGTAGGAAGGACTCTACAGGTAAGCGCAAGTCCCCGAAGCCTCCGGTTAACCCCGCCCAGCGGGGGGAAACGCGCTTCTTGTCCGGCGGCCTGGCCGAACCAGCCCAGCTGGTGCGGCCTTCGGGTCAGAAGGAACGGTTCCCGCTGTCGGGTCAGCCCACGGGAACCGCATCCTCGGCACCCAGAGCCCTTGGGCGGACGAGAGTCCCCGCTGAACCAGCGTTGCCTGCGTTAACCCAGGCCCCTGGTGCGGACGTCCCCACAGATGAAATCCAGTACCTCGGCAGGACGGCGCCCCTGGCCCCAAAGAGCTAGACGTCCAGTCGGCGTGCCCGGTAACCCAGCTCCCTGGCCCCAAGCCGAGACCTCGGCTGACGGAGAGGAGGGCTCCCTGACGGAGGACTCCGTCTATAGGAGAGTGGTTAGCCTTTTCAGAAGGCACCACAAGTACTGTACCGTAACCTGCGACTACGGATGAAGTTTCCTGGAAGTCAAGCCTTTTGAGGATCATGCAGACTCCCTCCCAACCTAAGACGTCCCTAGCACTTCCTCTAACCCAAGATCTAGTCCTAGAGCAGGAGTATGTCGGCAAGGTAGTGGCCAGCAGTGCCGAGGCCCCCCAACCTTTAAGGTGGAGTCAGCAGTAGACATCCTTAGTCAAGGCGTTTCAGACGGTAGAGCCTCTTCGGCCCCAGTCTGGTTCTCGCCAGCAGAAGCCTCCATGATGGAGAAAATGTCGAGTGACTTAGTAAACGTCTCCTCTTGGCTGGACTGGGGGGCTTACACTTTGGAAGGTGTACAAGCCTCCTTTGACCCCGAGGACCCTGTCCAGCAAGGCCTACGGAGGGACCTCATTACCTCCGGGGGTAAAACCCATAGGTTATTGACATATCAGTCTCTCGCACTAACAACTAACTGGGTGCTCTGGAAGCGAGACACTGTTCTGGCGAAGGTGTCTTGGAAGGTACCAGACAGGGAGACGCGAGCCATTCGCAGCTTTCCCTTGTGGGGAGAGTCTCTGTTTCCTCGGAAGGAACTAGAAGCCATAATGGAGAAGGTCTTGAAAAAGAAGGAGGCTAACGTCCCCAGACCTACGACTCCTAGTAGACCGCCCTATAAGAGGTCCGTCTCGGATAGTGCCGCGACACCCCAAGCCTCTACCAGCACTACGAGGAGAGAAGCCCCCCTCTTCCTCCTGGTCTGCAACGCCTCAGCCCCCCCGCAGGGGAGCTCCAGCGCCCTCAAGCTCCTTCAGGTCGGGTTACTCCGCCTCTAGGAGAGGCAAATCAGGCTGCCCCTCTAGAAGAAGATAAGAGTGGGAGGCCCCCTATCCCCGCCCAACCCTTGGGTTGGAGGATGCCTCAGACATCATTGGCAAGCATGGAAGGCTCAAGGAGCAGAACCTTGGACAGTGTCCGTACTA
This sequence comes from Palaemon carinicauda, assembly GCF_036898095.1. Taxonomy (NCBI): domain Eukaryota; kingdom Metazoa; phylum Arthropoda; class Malacostraca; order Decapoda; family Palaemonidae; genus Palaemon; species Palaemon carinicauda. The sequence goes on along the minus strand of NC_090741.1, from coordinate 102,561,102 downwards.
AAGGAGGGCTACAGACTTCCGTTCCTAGCGGAACCACCCCCGCTTTTTCCGGCCAACCGGATAGAATGGCTAGATCCCAAAGACCCGTTAAAGAGGACCGCCCTTCAAGAGGAGGTGTCGTCCATGCTAGAGAAGGGTGCCATGGAAGAAGTTCTTCTCCCAGGGCCAGGTTTCTACAGTCGCCTGTTCCTGGTGGAGAAAGCGACCCGGGGGTGGAGACCGGTTATAGATCTGTCAGCTCTCAACAGGTTCGTCAAGAAGACGGACTTCAAAATGGACACTCAGAATTCAGTTCTGCTGTCCTTGAGGGAGAAAGATTATATGATGACCATCGACCCCAAGGACGCATACTTCCAGATTCCGGTCCACACCTCGGGCCGGAAGTTCCCCCGGGTGAAATAGGGTTCCCAGATCCTGCAATTCAGGACCCTTTTCTTTGGTCTGTCAACAGCGCCCCAAGTGTTCACGAGAGTCTCCACGGCTGTCGCAGTGGGGGCTCATGAACGAGGCATCCGCTTTATCAGATACCTGGACGACTGGTCGCTTCTTTCCGCCTCAATGGTCCTCTTGGAGGGACAAGGGAGAAGTCTCCTCCAGTTTTGCAAGGATCTGGGGAGCGTAATCAACCCGAAGTAGTCAAATCTATCCCCATCCACCGGAATGAACTACTTGGGAATGACATTAGACATCATTCGGGGAAAATTTTCCCTTCGGAGGATAAGGTAAGAAACCTCAGGCACATTAGTCAGCCGTTCCTGTCAGAACACCCCAGGAGGGCGAAAGACTGGCAGAGGCTGATAGGTCACCTGGTCTCATTGGAGAACCTAGTTCCCCAAGGGAGGGTAAGGCTCAGATCCATCCAATGGAATCTCAGGAACATCTGGTGACAGACGGATTCACAGCAGGTGCTAATCCCAGTCCTTCCAAACATGAGACCCTCCCTAGAATGGTGGCATTGCCAGTCGAACTCACTCAAGGGGACGACCTTCGGGACCGGCCCTCCCGAGTTCCTACTGTTCACAGACGCCTCCAACCAGGGATGGGGAGCCCTTCCCCTCGACGAAACGGCACGAGAGACCTGGTTGGAAGGGGAGGGGCAACTCCACACAATGTCCTGGAGTTGGAAGCAGTCCAGAAGGCGTGCCTACACTTCGCAAGTCTGCTAAAGGGGAACACCGTGGTGTGGATGTGCGACAACGCCACGGTAGTGGCATACATAAAGAAGCAGGGTACTTGTAATCGAAGGAGTTGTGCGATCTCACCATAGAGAGTCTAGATTGAGCGGAAGAAAATCAAGTGGTGATGTTAGCAAGGTTCATTCCCGGGAAGAAAAACGTTCTGGCCGACGGCCTCAGCAGAATGGGCCACATAGTAGGGACAGAATGGTCCCTTCTCCCAGGAATAGCCAAGCTCATCATTCAACGCTGGGGTTCCCTGGTGGTTGACCTCTTTGCAACAACCTCAACGCCCAACTCCCAGTCTATTGCTCCCCTGTACCAGACCCGAAAGCATCCTTAGAAGACTCTTTTCAGCACAAGTGGGACAATCTGGATGTGTACGCCTTTCCCCCTTTTCACGTTGATAAGACAAGTGCTCAACAGAGTAAAGACGGCCCGAAACCTAAAGATGACTTTGGTAGCGCCCTGGTGGCCGGAGAGAGAGAGTGGTTCGCGGATCTAAAAGACCTATCGAGTCAACCGCCATGGCCTCTGTCCGCCAGGTCAGACCTTCTGCACCAGCCTCACTTTCTCAAGCTCCACGACAGCCCACTCTCCCTACGTCTTCACGACTGAAGACTAAAGAGCGGCTCCTGAAGAAAGAAGGATATTCTTCCTCCACGGCTAAGAGAATGTCTCTATTCCTGAGAAAGTCGTCAACCGCGGTCTACCAGACAAAATGGACCTCCGTCACGAAGTGGTGCTCTGAGAGGCACATTAGACCTCTTAAGGCCTCTGTCCCAGACATAGCAGATTTGCTGGTGTTTCTCAGGGACAAAGCAGGGATGTCAATCCCAGCCATAAAACGGGGTTCGGGCTGCCTTAGGCCAAGTCTTCCTCCTGAAGGGCATCGACCTGGGGGCCTCGAGACACATAGCGATGGTTGTCAAAAGCTTCGAGCAGTCTTGCCCCCCTCAGGCGGGAAAGGTGCCCCAGTGGGACTTAGGCAAGGTCCGGAAGATGATATGTCGTTCCCCCTTTGAACCCTTGAAGGATATCGTGGACAAAGATCTCACCCTCAAGGCCGTCTTCTTGCTGGCCTTGGCGTCCGATAAGAGAGTGGGAGAGATCCATGGTTTGTCATTCGACGTCTCTCACTCCGACCAGGTATCAAAAACCTCTTCGTTTCCACAGGTGTTAATAGGAAGCAAGTTTCCAAGAACACCATTTCCTTCTGGCTGAGACAAGTCATCGCTAGAACCTATGAAGAGGATAAAATGGCAGTGCCAGGCACTCCCCGGCCCCATGACATCAAGAGTCTGAGCACCTCCTTGGCCTTTGAGAGAAACATGGCGGTGGGGCAGATCCTACAGGCAGGCACTTGGTCGCACCAGTCAACCTTTACTGCCCACTACCTCAAGGATTATTCAAGGAAATCCTTGGACGGGTTCTCCATTGGGACAGTCATGGCCGCCCTCCAGGCTGTGTAGCGGTAAGGCCAGAGGCTGTCCCCAACGATGAACACATTCTTCGCGACTACATCCGGAGGGAATCGTCAGAAGAATTTTTTTCCTTTAAGAGGTAAGTCTTAGATAATAATGTAAGGTTGCGCAGTTACCCTCACTCCCGCACTCTGATAGGCCCCCGCATTCCATAGCCCTCTAGGCCCTACGTGCCGAGTCAAGTGTCAGAATAGCACTCCCGCCTCTTAAAGTATAAGTCTCCAAAAGAAAGTAGTTCTCGGTAAGTATTTTGTGTTGGAACAAATCAAAAATTTTAAGTAATTTTTATTTTTCCTAACATACTTACCGAGAACTACTTTCGGGTAATGGCCCTCCCTTCCGTCCCCGAGTGCCATCCTTCCATTGCCAAGTTGGGCTATACGACGAACTTAATGAGGAGAAAGACCCAGAGAAGCAGTGACCTGCCCTAATCCTGCCCTCGGGGCGCATTCCTTGGCGGCGGGGGTAGGCCTATGTAGAGAACGGAGTAGGGGGGTAACGGCGCGAAAAACCTTGGTCGAGAAAGAGAGATCACCAAGTGACTTCAAAAGAAAGTAGTTCTCGGTAAGTATGTTAGGAAAAATAAAAATTACTTAAAATTTTTTATTTCTCACTCGTCTTTACTTTCTTTATGATAGTCTGATATATATCTATTTGGAGATCTTTGCTAATTACTTTTATACTTACTTGCTTTGTGACCACTTAACCCTGGATAGGTACGCTCCTCGGACACCCCTTTAAGGGTATACTCGGACGCGAACGACCCCGACGCCAAAAAAAATTCTTGAAAAATCAGTTTTTGCAGTAACCTCCTTTTTTCTTTTGCCAAAAAAAACTTCAATGAATGCTTAAAACAACTGTAAAGATAAATACTACTCATCTGCAGAAAAACTATTTATTATAAATATTTTAAAAAATTAAGTAGAAAAAAAAAGACCTGACATAAAAATTCATAAAAAAAAGTTTATACATATATACACAAATCCTTTTAGGAATTGATTCTTGAATGTTTAGGACACATCTTGATGTATTTTGGATGAAGTCAGACCCATGGAGGTGAAGATCTGAAATGAGAAAAAAAGGGTAACTTTTTTTGGCCAAAAAAATTTGTCCAAATTTCATGAATTTTTTGGGGTACCCAAATGAAATAGGAAGTGGCTAATTTTTTTAGGGAATAAACATATGTTATCCTAAAATAGAAATATGTAAAAAAATCTTCATTATTTTGTAAATTACATTTATATCAGGGGCCATATCTAAAGGCAATTTTTTGAGTACTTAGAAATTTCGTAAAAAAAAATACATATATTTAATATATAATATGATATTTATGCAGGTAAAAATATACCAAAATATCACAAATTCTATAGGGAACAAGAATATATATAGATAGGGCAGCTTACGCTTCGGATATGTCCACAAAATGGCCGCCAACCACACTGACTCAGACTCCCTAATCTGCCACTTGAAATGTAGGAAGGGTATGTCAATTTCAAGGTGTTATTTACTAATCTAATTATTATTGGATATGCATAAAAATTGTATGGTGGGTTGCTGGATAATTGACGATTATTTTACGACTATAAAATTAAAATTCTGACCCAAAAAAATTTTTTTGAAGGGAAATAAAATCGAAAAAAAAAAAATGTAAAACAATATAATATTTTAGCTAAAAAAATTTGATGATATTCAATCAAAAAAAAAGTAAACAAAATTTTCCGACAAATAAACATCTAGAGGAATCATTACTCTGTGATAGTTCCTTAGTACGTAGTAATTTTGAAAGAATTGGGAAAAAACGAAAAAATGGCAATCACCGAACACATACCTATATATACGCCATATCTGGCTAAAAAAAAGATAGGCATGGGTAGCCAGATCATCTAGAAACACTTTCCAACACTATAAAAATATAAGTTTTGCGACACTACTTGCCAATTCCTTACGGTAACATGACTAAGCAAAAAAATGCAAAACAAATAAAAAGGGGCACTCGCGGAAAAATGGCTAAATTCTAATATACGGCATTTCAGAAAAAAAAAAATTCAGCCACGTGCTAGGCAAACCATCAAGGCACATTTTCCGACAAATAAACATATAAATGAAATATTACTCTGTGATAGTTCCTTAGTACGTAGTAATTTTGAAAGAAATGGGAAAAAACGAAAAAATGGCAATCACAGGAAAATCGAACACATACTTATATATACGCCATATCTGGCTAAAAAAAAAATAGGCATGGGTAGCCAGATCATCTAGAAACACTTTCCAACACTATAAAAATATAAGTTTTGCGACACTACTTGCCAATTCCTTACGGTAACATGACTAAGCAAAAAAATGCAAAACAAATAAAAAGGGGCACTCGCGGAAAAATGCCCAACATTCTAATATACGGCATCTCAGATAAAAAAAAAAGACATGCACGTGTTAGCCCAACCATCAAGGCACACTTTCTAACACATAAACATGAAAAAAAATCAATAATATACGGCAATTCCTTACTACGTAGTAAATTTTTACAAATATTGAAAAAAAACAGAAATTGGCAACCGCAGTTAAATACCCAATATACCAATAACTACGTCGTATCTGACAAAAACAAAATCACGCATGGGTAGCCAGATCATCTAGACACACTTTCCAACACTAAAAAAGCAAAAGTTTTACGACACTATTTCGCAATATCTTACGGAAAAATGACTTGGCAAAAAAATGAAAAAAAATGAAAAAGGGACACTCGCGGTAAAATGCCCGACATTCTAATATACGGCATCTCAGATAAAAAAAAAAGACATGCACGTGTTAGCCCAACCATCAAGGCACACTTTCTAACACATAAACATGAAAAAAAAAAATGAATAATATACGGCAATTCCTTACTACGTAGTAATTTTTACAAATATTGAAAAAAAACAGAAATTGGTAACCACAGTTAAATACCCAATATACCAATAACTACGTCGTATCTGACAAAAACAAAGTCATGCATGGGTAGCCAGATCATCTAGACACACTTTCCAACACTAAACAAGCAAAAGTTTTACGACCCTATTTGGCAATATCTTACGGAAAAATGACTTGGCAAAAAAATGAAAAAAAATGAAAAAGGGACACTCGCGGTAAAATGCCCGACATTCTAATATACGGCATCTCAGATAAAAATAAAAGACATGCACGTGTTAGCCCAACCATCAAGGCACACTTTCTAACACATAAACATGAAAAAAAAAATGAATAATATACGGCAATTCCTTACTACGTAGTAATTTTTACAAATATTGAAAAAAAACAGAAATTGGTAACCACAGTTAAATACCCAATATACCAATAACTACGTCGTATCTGACAAAAACAAAGTCATGCATGGGTAGCCAGATCATCTAGACACACTTTCCAACACTAAACAAGCAAAAGTTTTACGACCCTATTTGGCAATATCTTACGGAAAAATGACTTGGCAAAAAAATGAAAAAAAATGAAAAAGGGGCACTCGCGGTAAAATGGTCCTCGTGGTGATGAACGACATTTTAACTAAAAAAAAAATCATGCACATGGTAGCCAAACAATCCACCAAGACTTTCCACAACTGATAACCTATACAAGTTGCACCATTGTACGACAATTTCATAATACGTAATAACTTTGATAATTATGCAAACTACCTTAGAAGGGTAAACTCGGTCGCGCTCGACCCCGACGCGTCTCAGAAATCGGGGAAGGAGTACAGCTACAGCAATGCACATCTGGACACTACTAGAGCGTGTAGGGGAGACACCTCCTGCAGGTCGATCACCCACAAATTCAGTCACGGGGGTGAGTCACGTGAGAAAAACCTGTTTTTTTTTTATGCTCGGGGTCGCAAACGACCCATCGTACCTATCCAGGGTTAATATAAAAAAGGGGTGTGGCTGAAATTTACCCACCTGCTGCCACATCCACTTAGTCCCTGATGACTTTCCATCTTTTATGTCCCCAACTGCCTGTAAGTGCCTTTGAACCAACAGTTAAGTCTGCTTAATGTTGGGCTGTCCCTAACATGCCACTGCTCCCAACTGAGCACCACAAGGCAGAAGCCTATTTTCTCTCCAGGATTGACAGTGGAAGGCTTGTGATTACTGGGATTTCTGGACATCCAAGAACAGCCTGACTCTTAGGTAAAACTGATTATTAGAAAGCAGCAGCAACTGGGCTTTTTAGTTGGCCAGGACTCCAACAAGGCTCAAAAGCCCTTTCATCCTCAAGAGCATGTACTGTCAAAAGTAGAGTCTGCTCTGGATGTTCAGAGTGATTGTGGTTTTTAAGGAAACCCAATGACTAGCACTGATAATTATCTTATGATATACAGTAGTGAATGCAGCCTAGTCTCTGAGGTTCACATTCTCCTGAAGAGGTTTCCTATGTAATGACAGACGAACTGATGGTCATTGATGAAAACTTTCTAATCCTGTGCATCAAGATTGAATGTCCAAGCAAAAATGTATTTGACTTTGGATAGGTTATGATGATGTTCACTGCAAATGTTGGTTAAGCAACAGCACATTGCCATTGGCTATGTTCATAGAAGTGATGGGATGGCATCTTCAGGAGCACCTCTGGGGAAATCATGGAGATAAGACTATACCTAATTGAAAACCACCAGTGGGACAGATACAGGAAATTGTATTATCAAGCTGTGTTTAAATCTATTGTTTGCTAAGAGAATTAATTGAGATATATTGTACTTTTAAAAAATATGTTTTTATTTAGTAGTTGGTAGAAAGATCATTTTTAAAACTTTCACTTGTACCAAATAATTTTTCTCTTAAATTTGCGACATTTTGATGGGTTCTCAATTTTTTATGTTTTAGCAAATATTTTCATATAATATTTTGACAGTCAACTTTAACAGTTTGTATTTTTTTGTAGATTTTGATATGACTTACGTAAAGTAGAGTTTTTGCTATGTTTTCATGTTCTTTCTATAGTAACAACTTCCTAGTTTTTTTTTTTAAGTAATTCCCATCCCCCTTTCAAAGTCAAAGTAGAATTAGAAAATGACATTGTATTACACTTCCTTGAGTGTTTTTAATCTATTATTAAGCCGGCTTTATGAAATTCTAAATCTTACGAAAAAGGTATGTAATCACACAAAAGCTAAAAATTTTTTGAATGATTTCAAATTTGTGTGTGAGGGCTTACAGTTTTGGGTTTACAAATAAAGCTCACAAAAAGCATGGAACTCATACAAATGGCTATGTAATAAAAGAACCTTTTCTCCATGGTGATTGTCTTTTTGTTATGCCCCAAACATGCTAAGACTGCATCTTTTCAAATCTTACATAAAAAGTAGTAAAGCAGTCGGTGTATACAAGAGTATGTTAACCTTTTATGGACTTAATTTTTAATTTCTTAACTTTTGTGATCTGAAGAGGGATGGAGTTGGTCTCTGTGAAAAGCTTATGAATATTTTGTTGTTGTTTATTAATTTTATCTTATAAACTCAGGAAACATGTACAGTATTGTGTATTGTATTGTCAATTTTTTTTTATTCAATTGCTGTACAGTATTCTAAAGAATAACAGTATCAGTGGCAAATATTAAGTAAATATCTGGTTCATTGCAGATAGTGGCAACATATATGGAAGCAGTCAAGACTATTGATCCTAAACAAGCCACAGGTAAACTTTATTCTCTGTGGGTTGACTTTGCCAAGTTCTATGAAGATAACGATCAGATCATGGATGCCCGCATCATCTTCCAGCGAGCTACTGAAGTTCTTTATGTGAAGGTTGATGACTTAGCAAGTGTTTGGTGCGAATGGGCTGAATTGGAGATCAGGCATGAGTAAGTTAACCTAATTTATATAAGCACCTGCAATAAATAAATAACAGAAGCTGTACAATTATTGGAAAATCATTCAGCCAAGAATGTATGCATTTATGATGGACTTAACAAGATGGGGATTCAAGTCTAATATAATCATTTACCCCTCCTCAGTAGTAGTTATTTAGTTGAATGTGATAGAATTTTTACTGTAGCTATTTGTGTACTCCAATTCGGTTACTAAAGGCAACTATGAATATTTATGCATAAGTTGCCTCAACCTAGATGCCACCAACTTACTTGAATTGCAAAACATGCTCAATATTTTTTTAATCCCTGAATTTTCCAAAACAAAATTTAAATTTGTCAGGTACTGAGCAAAGTTGGTGTATTAAGAATCCTTGACATATGAAAACTTTAGGGTTGCATGTATCACTATCATTGCCTTATCATTAATGTGCCATTACATTAGCAAGACTTGAAACTGGAACTATTACATTACTAACCTATTATTTATTGGAGACATACTTGATTGGGTAATAACAATTTTTATATTGGCCAGGCACTGGTACTGGTAAGGTTATTGTTATGGAGTACTGTATTGAATGCCAGACTTACTTGACTAAATCTATCATTCTGTAATGAAAAATCAAGCAATGGGGAAGGCTATAGAATTAATTCATATTTTCTATATTCATTGATTTATATTATGCACTTTATTGAATTATGGGAATACAGTATATCTCTCAGGCAATTAAGGGAAAGTGCTTCTATATTTAAGCTTTTCTTAGAATGAAATGCCTACTCTATTAAAGATTATTTCACAATACCCATAATGATTCAGGCAACTGATATTAATGCTTTGTCAGAAGCTAGCCACTTCTGTTGTAAAGTTCTGTCTTTGTATCAGTTTAGGGTATAGTGAGAAGTGCAACATAGTTTCTCACTTGGTATTTTTGCCTCATCCAGATATAAAACTTAGACATAAGTATTTTCATCTTACCCAATTTTTTACTCTGACTAATCTGAACTTAGGCTCTTTTTCAGGTTTCACGCTTGGGTAAATATAAATGCCTCTTTCAAGTGTATTTCCAGTTTTGGGATCAGGCTATACTGATGATAGTGAATCCTGCCTTTGGGGTCTTTGCCCTACTAAAGATTTTGGTTTGACCCTCTGAATATTTTATTTTAGATTTTGGCTTTTTGGGTTCTCAGGCAAATTTTGAAGAAGAAAAGCTTACTTAAGTAACCTAGTACAAAAGAAAAATATTAAGACCCGCTTTGGCCACTCAGGTTTTTACTCCTTATTTGGTTTTCAGTCCACTTATTTCTCCTCCAGTGTAAGTGAAGGTGGAATAAATTTTCACTAAGAATAATGCAACTAATGCCTTTCATATGGTTTTGGGATTTACAATGAATTCTAAATGCATGTTGGGTTGTCATTCAAATCAGTTACTCACTTTGAAGAAAGAGATAACATTGTCTTCTGTTATACAGAACTTAGATTCAGTAAACAATCTGTAGTATCTAAGGACAAATTGGTTTTGTTACCTAAAGAGTTTAAAGATCTTTTAGACAGTCCTTTATAGTATAATGCTTTAGTAGTATTTGCCATTAAGAATGAGGATTATATTATGAAGGAATTGCTAAAATTATTAGATTGTCTGGCTAAGACTATTTCATACTCCGCTGTGGAGATTGGACAGTTGTACGGCAACTTTAGGAAAGGGAACAACTATGTTTTCAATAGAGTAAAAGTATTATATATGATGATAAAACAATATTTAATGATAACCCCATATTTTATTTTGTTTAAGAAGCTTTTAGCACAAATACCTACTTAGATGTCGGCTAAATCTCACTTTGTTTTGATAGCCCAGGCTATCAGAGCCTCCAAATCACCAGCCTTTCAGTATGCTTCCAGAGAGAGGCTTAGGTGTCACTCCCATTCTGCCAGCAATCTCAATCTATAGGCCTCCTGAGTAACCAGGGTTTTGTACAGAATTCTTAAATTTCAGAGAACAGTGTACCTATAATGAGAAAAACCTGCCTTTCTGGCAAGTATGTCAGAGGTTGTAAGTTCACCAGGTTATCATGATCTTGATAATGTTTATTAATCAAGTATATTTGAGAGCCTTGTATCTATGAAACAATAGCTGTGCAATTCTGTTTTGCACTATATAATACTTGGACACAAAAATGCACTTATAGTAAACTACATGGGTATGTTGTGTTATATTTTCTGGAATTGTTTATTATAGCTTTTTTCAATTTATTTGCATTTTATTTTGACACCTCATTCACCTTTCAGCAATGAAGAAGAAGCTCTTAAACTTATGAAGAGGGCTACAGCACCACCACCACATAAAGTAGCTTACAATGATGAATCTGAGCCTGTTCAGCGACGGGTGTACAAGTCTCTGAAATTATGGTCCATGTTTGCAGATTTAGAAGAAAGTTTAGGAACTTTCAAATCATGTAAAGCTGTGTATGACAGAATTATCGACCTTCGAATTGCCACTCCACAAATTATTATAAACTATGGAATGTACCTACAGGTAGAATATTATGTTCACTTTAATCTTGAATGAAGATTCTTTGGTATCATAGAAAAGAAATCTAATATATTTGTAAAAAGACATTTTATTTCAAGATTGATAAGATCACCATCAAAATTTCTTAGCCTCACTTAAAGTTAGCTTTACTTCAATTAAAAAATTTAGCCATAGTACTATACTGTATAAGTCAACTTGATTATGGTTTTGAAATGTCTGGTTTAGCCATAGTAGTGTACAGTGTAAGTGAACTTAATTATGGTTTTGAAATGTCTGGTTTAGCCATAGTGCTGTATATTACAAGTGAACTTGATTATGGTTTTCTAATGTCTGGTTATTCTTTTATATGTTTTGTCTTTATTGCAGGAAAACAATTATTTTGAAGAAGCATTTAAAGCCTATGAAAAAGGGATTGCTCTTTTCAAGTGGCCTTATGTATATGATATTTGGAACACCTATCTTACAAGGTTTTTAGAGAGATACAAAGGAACAAAAATTGAACGAGCAAGAGATTTATTTGAGCAGGTAAGCTGTTTCTTTGATAGTTTACCTCGCCATATTTAAGAAACTTACAATAAATGGGTATGGCTGTAGTTTTTTGCTTGACTTTCTTGATTTTATTATATATTTTTTAAGATTAGAGGTTTTGATTGTGCACATGGTCTGACATGGATTATTGTATTGATCTATAAGAAACTTTACATATTTTAAAGTTGTAACATAACACCTACTGTATAGGCAAGATTTTTGTTCATTTACTTAATATGCTAATTTTGATAGCATCCAACAGTTTGTAGATGAGACTTCATTGACTTGATTTGTTTTTAATTTAAGTGACAGTATATAAAACTTGCTAATCTTTTTTTTCCACAGTGTTTAGAGAAATGCCCACCTAAATATGCCAGAAATTTGTACCTGTTGTATGCCAAAATGGAAGAGGACCATGGCTTGGCAAGACACGCAATGCAGATCTATAGCAGGTCCACTAAAGCTGTTCCACCTGAAGAGAAATTGTCAATATATAACATATATCTACAGCATGCACAGCAAATATATGGTGTGACTAAAACAAGAGAGATTTATCAGGTATGTATAAAAATTGATAATTCTTTGCTATTTAAGGTATGCCTATGATATTAGTTGGTGTGAAGATGGTAAAGGGGAATTGAGTTATGCCATTTTATAAAGATGTTAAGGCTGTATTGTGTTACAACATTCATTAGAATCAATTGCTACTTTTCTGTTTTTTGTTTTTGTTTCCAGGAAGCAATTGATGACCTTCCAGATGAGGGAGCAAGAGAAATGTGCTTGCGTTTTGCAGAGATGGAGTGCAAGCTTGGAGAGATTGATCGGGCGCGTGAAATTTACGTCTACTGCAGTCAGATTTGTGATCCACGTGTTACTGCTGATTTTTGGGCCAAGTGGACCGATTTTGAAGTGGCTCATGGAAATGAGGACACAATGAAGGAACTTTTGAGAATCAAGCGTTCTATGCAGGCTAAATATAATACACAGGTCTGAATTTATAAGCTAGGATTCTTTTAGGAGTTTGAACATACTGAAGACTGATTTCTGAGTTTACCTATATTCCTTTTATGGCTTTATAAATTATTTCTTTAACGTTGTGCTTTACTGACATCATAAAACTTGGCAGGTAAATATGGTTAGAAGCTTACCAACTCATGGAGACACACTCACTCTTTTTTTTTTCGTTTTACTCATATGTATGTAACCTTTTTTTTCAGGTGAACATGATGTCAGCGCAGATGTTGGCCTCAGCCGGAACAGTGGCTGGCACAGTATCTGATCTGGCACCTGGTGCTAAAGATGGAATGCGTATGCTTGAAGCCCGTGCCTTTGCCATGAACAAGCCAGATGAACAAAATCCTTCATCTGCAGCTCCAGCTGCCCAAGGTATAGTTATTGTTTTCAAACTTAGTTGACTAAATGGTAATAACTATTCCAGATATTATACTAATCTTTCTTGCTGAGCTGAGTTAAAGGTAATAACCCTAACCAAATAATAAGATGTAAAATAGAAATACCCCAGTCCTCTGTTCATTGTATATTTTTTAACTTATGGGAAAGGATACTTGAAAGGAAACAGGTATTTATCCTAAATAGAATTGTTACTCACCCCCTTAATAAAACCAAGGGATTGCAGTCATCTGTTGCTGTATTACTTAGCAGTTATATGGTGAATTAATATGATAGAGTAAGGTGTATTAAAGCAATCATCATATATTTTTTATTGGTTGTGGAATTAAAATTTAAAGTAGTTGCCATGATTCAGTATTTCAGCAATGAATATTATGAATTTGTAGTGTAAAAAGGGGAATCTGCCTTCTTGTATGGAGAAGTAAGGGAGCATAGATGTACAGTAGTCAAGAGTATCAAAAAGGATGCATGTTCACGGTCAATTTGGGAATAGCTGATGTAGTCAGAGTTGGGGCTTAAGTGATGACATGTTCATAGTCAGTTGGGGAGTAGCTGATGTACTGTAGTCAAATTTGATAAACAAGACATGTTCATAGTCAGTCAGGGATAGCTGATATAGTCAGAATAGGAAAAAAACAGGTGTTCTTAGGCAGTCATGGCACAGATAATAAAGTGTAATTAGGGAAAAGGATGTGTATTCATAATCAGACAATAGCTTGTGTAGCCAGATTAGGAAAAGGACAGATGTCTAGTCAGTTAGGGCATAGCTAATATGGCACAATAGATAATAAAGGCACATGTTCATAGTCAGGGCATAACTGATGTAGGAAGATTAGGAAAATTGTGATTAAAACCAATCAGGCCATAATTGTAGGACTATTAGAAAATTTTTTAAATGTTCACTGTTAGTTGGGTATGACTAATGTAGACATTAGAGTGAAGGGCATGTATTCATTGTTTGGTGGGGGGGAGTTATAGCTCATGTTCTTTGTATAATTGTTGGCATTATGTGGAGTTGAGGTATATGTGAATAATTCTATTCAATCAGGATAATTTTTTAATAATGTAGTCATTTAAAGAAATAATTTTTTTAGGGAAATTCTGTGTTGTGGAATATTTTATTAATAGGTATTTTTTAGTTGAGAATATGGAATTTTTAGTTGTTTGCTCTTGCTTTGCAGGAGGAGGCTCGAAAATTCTCTTTGTACGAGGAACTACCACAAAGAGGGATGAAGAGGTTGCCGATACTGCACGTACTACGAATCCTGATGAAATTGACCTTGATGAGGAGGATGACGATGAGGATGATGATGAGGAGGATGACACGGGTAAGAATGAGGTGTCATGTTTCAGCAATATTTTTTACCATTTTTTTTTTCTTTTATAAAAAGGGTACGGTATAGTGCTTTAAAAAATTAAATCCATACTGTATTTTGTTTAGGTTTGGTAGCCTGAAGAGATTTACTAATTTTTATTTCAAACTATTTGTTTACACTTTTATATAATCATAGTTTGTTTTTATACAAGTACAAACCATCGTCCTATATAGAGGGAGAATGATAACATGTTGCGAAGTTGGAATACAGCAGTCAAAACTTCATAATGAGGTGTAGGTAGTTGGCCAGAGGTAAGCTTACTCACTGAGTAGTCACATCGATAGCAGCTGTCAGTTGAGACAGAAATTCTCCAACTTACTGGAGATGTATGGCAGATTTTCAAGCTTTTTTTTTTTTTTTTTTTTTTTTTTTTTTTTTTTTTTTGTGGTAATCTTAGACTTTGTTCCCAACATGACACTATTGCGTCTTGGGGTATTGTCCTCGAGTTAAGAGACATGATTAACTCTATCATGTCTCCCACAACACTTAGCTTGGCCAAAGGTGAACGTAGGATTCACACCTTTGCCTCCTTTGAATTAGACTTTCCTCAAGTCAAAGAATTAGGTTCCTATCCGAAGGAATTCAGTTTCCTTTTTTGTTACAACACATGCAAGCAGCAGGTATCCTTGCGAGTGCTTTTAATTCAATATTCTCAACCTCGCCTATTGGTAGCCGATTGCTTTGCTTGCTAAACTTTCTCTGCGATCAAGCGACTTGAGATTGCTTGACAAACTTGCACACTCAATCCTCGGCAAGGTTACGATTCAGATGTTGCTGAACCAATCTTTATAAGTTGGATGGCCAGGAACAACAGAAATGCACCTTAACCTCAGACTTGCTTCCACCAGATGCACCTCTACCACAAACATGCCTCAACTTCAGACATCCGTCAACCACAGACGCGCAACGACACGGATATGTTTTTCACCCAACGCCTAGAAACATTACCAGATGTAATAGCCTAAATACGTCCCCTCAAGGTGAACACAGGACTCTCATCTGGGCATTCATTTGCTCTCGCCGGAGCTTGCTAGCTCTTTGGAGCGTTTGCTTTTCCTTCAGATGCACTGATATGGCCACGCACTTAAGCATTTAACGCATTGTTTAAGAACGCCTGCGTAGAAAGACTATCTTTATTAAATTGTTGGCGTTCGCTGAGGCCAAGGGTTTAGAATAGGTAGTTGTTCCAACACGGTTACTTACCTAGAACTACCTTCTTTGTATAGTTTACCCTCTTTCCGTTTTCTACGGGGTCAACCTCAGGCAGTGTGATATGTGCCCTGAGGCGACCCAGGGTCGGGCAGTGTGCTAGCTCAGGTCAAATTGTCAGTAAGTTTCTTGTCGCGGCGTGATCAGCATCTCGCCGCGCTCTCTCTTACCTTGTGCGACCCTTTGTCCCCCCCCGATCCTTTGTACTTACCGCGTGTTTCCCTTACACTTTCCCTTTGCATCCTTGTGTCTCTGGGTGTATTAGCGTTGCGTTATGGATCAACTTGAGATTGATCCCCACTCCTTGTGCTCCACGTGTAGGGGGAAAGTGTGTTCCCCTGCCTCTACGTGCCCGGAGTGTGCTAACTAGAGTGAGATCCAGTGGGTGCTCTTTGGGACTAAGAAGAAGAAGGCGGCTAAGAAGTCGCCTAAGGAATCCAGTGTCTCGTCGCTTGTGGTTTCGCCAGACGTCTCGGCAGACCGTAGCTCCCGTCCTTCTTCCCCTACCCAGAGTAGGGGACGAGGTAAGTCAGTTGCGGGGAAGAGGCCCATTGCCCTTCCCCAAGAGTCTGATATTCCTGTGGGGGAAGTGTCTAGTGTGGGGCAGGCATGTGTGGGGCCTGAGAGTAGTGCGGGAGTGTGGGTAGGAGGCGAGGTCCTGGTGCCCGCAGGTCCCGTCTCCTCGGAAGATCGTATGTGGGGGAAATCAAGTGTGGATTCTTCCCCAGCATCATGGCGTATTTCAGGTACTTCAACCGCTCCCTCGTCTACGCTACCCCCCGTGTTTCTGCAGCCTCCCACATCTGGGAAACGTCAAGGATTTCCCCCCGCAGTCTTGGACGTTTCCTCTAAGAAGAAAGCCAAGAAGAGCAAGTCCAAGGAGTGGGTGAACATCACAGTGCCCCGGAGCAAGCTGTTTGTGGTTACCACAGCCGCTGCCACTTCCGGGTGGCTCCCTAGAGCCTCGCCTTCTGTGTCTCATCCTCCTACCTCCTCCTTCGGACCAGTTGCCCGGCAAGAGGGGTCGAACCAGGCCCCCGTGTAGTGACTAACCCAACGGTAGCCTCTGCTTCTTCTTCCCTTAAGAAGTACGTACGTCTTATGAAGGAAGGCTTAGCGTCGACCATGGGCACCTTGGAGGCCTTCCTAAAGCACTAAGGGCGCCCGTCGGTCCGCATGGATCCCCCATCCACGGGGTTCCCCGTGGAACAAGGTACTCCCATGACAGATACCTTCATCCCCACAGGGCAGCCCATACCACGGGTATCTTATGAAGGAAGGCCTAGCGTCGACCACGGGCACCTTGGAGGCCTTCCTAAAGAACCAAGGGCGCCCGTCGGTACGCATTGATCCCCCCCCCATCCACGGGGTCCCCCGTGGAACAAGGTACTCCCATGACGGATACCTTCATCCCCACGGGGCAGCCCATACCACGGGTATCTTATGAAGGAAGGCTTAGCGTCGACCACGGGCACCTTGGAGGCCTTTCTAAAGCACCAAGGGCGCCCGTCGGTCCGCATGGATCCCCCATCCACGAAGTCCCCCGTGGAACAAGGTACACCCATGACGTATACCTTCATCCCCACGGGGCAGCCCATACCACGGGTATCTTATGAAGGAAGGCTTAGCGTCGACCACGGGCACCTATGAGGCCTTCCTAAAGCACCAAGGGCGCCCGTCGGTCCGCATGGATCCCCCATCCACGGAGTTCCCTGTGGAACAAGGTACTCCCATGATGGATACCTTCGTCCCCACGGGGCAGCCCATACCACGGGCAGACTCGTCCAGCGTTGCCTTTCCCACCGTCACGGAGTACCCCCGTACGGAGGAACTGGTGACGAACGGCCTGGTGGAAGGAGGGGAGTGCTCGTCTGACGACATCTCCTCCTACCGTAAGGTTCTGGCCCTAATTCCTCGACACCACCGATTAGACGAACCTAAGCCCTCAGCAGCAAAGGCCGTGCTCTCCGGACTGTCCATAATGATCGTCAACCCTGTGCAACAAAAGCCTTCATTGTCTCTACCTCTCGATCCGGACGTGAAGTTGGGGATGGAGAAAATAGATAGCTACCTGGCAGGACTGGCGGAGGCCCCCAGAAGCCAGAGTTCCTCCAAGCTGCTTCCGGGGCTGAAATCGCAGAAACGTTTCTATGTCCCAGTAGGGCATCGCAGCGGACCCCGTGCTGTAGAACAGCGGTGACCTCACTAAACCAGTTAGCCTCGGAAGACAGGGCCACCACTGCTCCCGTGTTCTTTTCCCCATCAGAAGCCTCTATGATGGAGGACATGGCACAGGACCTTGTCTACGTGTCCTCCTGGTTGGATTGGCGGTCTTGCGACTTGGTGGGGTTTCAGGCGTCCCACGACCTCTCCCTTCCAGACAATCAGGCCACGCTGAAGGAGCTAGTTAGTTCGGGAGGCAAGGCCTTTAAGTTTTTGTCGTCCCAGTCCCTGTCTATGGCTACGAACTAGGTACTTAGAAAGAGGGATACTGTCCTTAGCAAGTTGGTGCAGAAATTACCGGCCAGAGAAGCTAGGAGACTGAGGAATTCCTCCGTGGGGGGAAACGACATTTTCCCCATCAAATTGGTGGAGGATACTATGGAGAAAGTGAGGAGGGTGAGAGACACGGACCTTAGGACCCCCCCATGAGGAAGCCCATGTTTAGAAGAGCCTCAGCGGACGTCCCTCACTCCTCCCAGTCCTCCCCTTTGCTGCCTCGAAGAGACCCACCGTCAGCTCCTTGGCTTCAAAACTCTCAGCACCTAGTAGGGGGATGCCTCAGACATTTTTGGCAAGCACGGCGGGATCTCGGGGCGGATCCCTGGACGGTGACGGTCCTGAAAAAGGGCTACAGACTCCCTTTCTTAGAAGAGCCTCCCCCTCTCATCCCAGCCCACCGGGCCAAGTGGCTGGTTCCAAAGGACCCCTTGAAGAGGTCGGCACTACAAGAGGGAGTAGCGTCCATGATCGCCAAGGGAGCTTTAGAGACAGTGGAGAACCCCAGCCTGGGTTTCTTCAGCAGGCTTTTCCTTGTGGAGGAATCGACAGGAGGCAGGAGGCCGGTCATAGATCTCTCAGCCCTCAACAAGTTCGTCTCAAAGACGGACTTTAAAATGGACACCCCCAAGACAGTGCTAGCAACCTTGAGGGAAGGGGATTTCCTCATGCCCCTCGACCTCAAGGATGCCTATTTTCAAATCCCCGTGCACCCCTCCAGCAGGAAGTTCCTCGGAATCAAGTGGGAGTCCAGTGTCCTGCAGTTCAAAACCCTGTGCTTCGGCCTTTCGACGGCCCCGCAAGTGTTCACGAGGGTGTTCACCACATTCTCGGCATGGGCACACGAGAAAGGCATACGACTGCTCAGGTACCTGGACGACTGGTTGCTTCTTTCTGCCTCAGGGGAACAACTGAAGGAGCAAGGCGTTATGTTGCTCAACCTCTGCAGGGTATTAGGGATCACGGTCAACCTAGGGAAGTCCCAACTAGTCCCCAGCACCAGAATGACTTACTAGGGGATGGTCCTGGACACCCAGTTAGTAAGAGCCTTCCCCTCAGGGGAGAGGTTAGCCAACCTGGAACATATCCCTCAACACTTCCTGACGGGACAACCCAGGAGGGCCAAGGACTGGCAGAAGTTACTGGGTCATCTGGTTTCGCTGGAAAAATTAGTACCGCAAGGGAGACTCAGGCTCCGCCCGGTACAGTGGAATCGGAAGGAGTCGTGGACCCAAGGCAAGGAGCCCCACAAATAGTCCCAGTCCTCCCGAAGACGAGAGAGACCCTTCTTTGGTGGAACATCAGGTCGAACACAGAGAAGGGAATGCCCTTCGCCCCCGATCCCCCGGAGATGCTGTTGTTCACGGACGCATTGAAGGAGGGTTGGGGAGCACACCTGCTAGGGGAATCGACAAAAGGGCAGTGGTCCAGCGAGGAGGCGTCTCTCCATATAAACATCCTGGAGATGATAGCGGTTCTGAGGGCGTGTCGACAGTTCGTACACTTCCTGCGAGGAAACTCTGTGGCGTTAATGTGCGACAACGACACAGTAGGGAGTATGTAAAGAAACAGGGAGGCATGAAGTCAAGGGTCCTATGCGCCCTAGCCATGGAACTGTTAGAGTGGGCGACAGAAGAAGGGATAGAACTGATGGCAAGGTTCATCCCAGGAAAGAGGAACGTGATGGCCGACGGCCTCAGCAGGGCGGGTCAAGTGATAGGTTCAGAGTGGACCCTACACCCGGAGATAGTTCTGGCAGTCATCCTAATGTGGGGCTCCCCAGTGATAGACTTATTCGCCACACGTCTGAACGCCCAACTCCCCGTGTTCTGTTCTCCGATCCCAGACCCGTCAGCAGCGTTCGAGGACGCCTGCCAACATCCCTGGGACGACCTCGATGTGTACGCCTTCCCTCCCTTCAGTTTGATCAGGCAAGTGTTGAACAGAGTGAGAGTGTCGTCCAACCTGTCGATGACTTTGGTAGCGCCCTGGTGGCCGGACAGAGACTGGTTCGCAGACCTAAAAGAATTAGATCTTCGTCCTCCTTGGCCGCTTCCGAACAGGCCAGACCTCCTGCGTCAACCTCACTTTCACAGGTGGCACGAAAACCCTTGATCCCTCCGCCTTCACGTGTGGAGGTTATAGAGAAGCTCCTGAAGAAAGAAGGATACTCATCGAGAACCGAGGCGAGGGTGTCGGGTTATCTACGGCGTTCCTCGGCAGTAGTCTACCAGGCAAAGTGGGCAGTCTTAGTGAAGTGGTGTGCGAACAAGAACATCAGGCCCTTAGGGGCGTCGATCCAGGACATTGCAGACTTTCTGGTGTACCTGAGAGACGACGTGGGTTCGTCCATTCCGGCCATCGAAGGAGTTCGAGCAGCCCTAGGTCAAGTCTTCCTTCTTAGGGGCATTGACTTGGGAGCCTCAAGGCACATCTCTATGCTCATCCGCAGTTTTGGACAATCATGTCCCCTCCAGGAGGTACGGGTTCCGCAGTGGGACCTTGCCAGAGTTCTCGAGGTTCTGTCAGAGCCACCCTTCGAACCTCTCAGGGAAATACTAGACAGGGAACTCACCCTTAAAACAGCATTTCTTTTAGCCCTGGCCTGAAAAGAGTGAGAGAGTTACACGGCCTCTCTTACGAGGTCTCACACTCCAAAGGGTGGAGAGAAGTTACCTTTAGGTTCGTCCCTAGCTTTGTGGTGAAGACGCAGAACCCGGCATGTTGGGATCCTCGGTTTGATGGTTTTTCGGTGCCAGCCATCCCTCGCTCCGGCAACCCGAAAGATCTACTCTTTATGTCCCGTGAGAACAGTAAGAAAATACCTGGAGAGGACCGCAAAATTCCGCCCTCAGATCAAAAATTTATTCATCTCAACAGGCCGGGTGAAGAAACCGATCTCGAAGAACTCTATCTCTTTCTGGCTGCGACAGGTGATAAAGAGGGCCTACAAGGCTTCTGGGACTCCTCTCCCAGGAAAACCAAGGCCACATGATATTAGAGGTCTGAGCACCTTCCTGGCCTTCGAGAAAAACATGGCTGTGGGAAAGATCCTCAAGGCTGGGACCTGGTCTAGACAGTCCACCTTCACGGAACACTATCTCAAAGGTTGCTCGAGGATATCCTTGGACAGGTTTTCCATTGGCCCAATCATTTCGGCCCTTCAAGAGATCTAAGGTCATAGTTCCAGGGTAACCGAGGGTGTTAATGCCAAGAGACACTAGTTCCTTCCTTAACCTTACCCCCTTTTCTTCCTTCCCCGGACCGTGTAGGCCAGGAAGATGTTGAAAAGACCTTAGTCACTTAAAGGAACGCCCTTCAAGAGGACATGTATCGGAGTTGGTTTTGAAAGGGTAAGCCATTAGACACTTAAGTGAGTTTTTTGGATAGTTTCCCCTACTTTTCGTGCAGTTTTCTGGTGGTCGTGGAACCAAGACCTCCTTAGAGGTTCCCTCTCTCGCGTGCATCCCCGTCGACTTCTGATCCCTGCAGGACACTCCCACCTCCTAAAGTGTAAGTCTCCTAAGAAGGTAGTTCTAGGTAAGTTTTGGAACAAATCACAAATTTTTAAGTTGTTTGTATTTTTCCTAATATACTTACCTAGAACTACCTTCGGGTTATGGCCCACCCATCCTTCCCCGAGAACCTGCAGGATCAAGTAGTACCTGTTCCAACGAAACTTACTGACGATTCGACCTGAGCTAGCACGCTGCCCGACCCCGGGTCGCCTCAGGGCACGTATCACACTGCCTGAGGTTGACCCCGCAGAAAAAGGAAAGAGGGTAAACTATACAAAAAGCTGGTCGGTTAGGTAGAGTTACCAGTAACTCCTAAGAAGGTAGTTCTAGGTAAGTATGTTAGGAAAAATACAAATTACTTAAAAATTTGTGATTTTACTCCACCTCAACCTGCATACATTACCCTAAAGTTATCTTTGACAAGGGATTAGCAACTGCGAGAGCTAAATGCATGCACAGTGTATTTGCTCTTCAGTGCTTTCACACAATTATAATTGGTAGGTCTATCCAGTAGACCTCAAGAGTTGTGACCATCGACCTACAATTATGCATGGAGTGATCCTCACATTTGATCCCATTGTGGATCAGAATCACCTATAGTAGTTTCCTTTCACCGACGATTGTTGCCAATAGAATTTAGGTCAACTTCAGCAGGTATTCTTCAATAAATCTTAGGAATGAACCAAATCCATCCAGACCCGGAGTCTTTCTACATTGCAAGAAATAGGATTAACGTAAGATAGGACATTGCCTGATCTCTCTTAAAAAATTTTATTATTATTATTATTGTTATTATTATTAGGTAAGCTACAACCCTAGTTGGAAAAGCAGGATGCTATAAGCCCAGGGGCTCCAACAGGGAAAATAGCCAAGTGAGGAAAGGAAACAAGGAAAAGTAAAATATTCTAAGAACAGTTACAACATTAAAATAAATATCTCCTATATAAACTATAAAAGCTTCCACAAAACAAGAAAAAGGGAAATAAGATAGAATAATGTGCCCGAGTGTACCCTTAAGCAAGAGAACTCTAACCCATGACAGTGGAAGACCATGGTATAGAGGCTATGGCACTATACAAGACTAGAAACCAGTGGTTTGATTTTGGAGTGTCCATCTCCTAGAAGAGCTGCTTAAGATAGCTAGTCTCTCTTCTACCCTTACCAAGAGCAAAGTGGCCACTGAACAATTACAGTGCAGTAACCCCTTGGGCGAAGAAGAATTGTTTGGTGTTGTCACTTGTATGAGGACAGAGGTTGGTGCCCTGACCAACCTACTACCTAGAAAACTTATAGCATACCTGTAAGGTTTCTCAAGTTTTTTGGACAACTAAGACCAGTTGGAAGGAGTTTTAATATAAGTAGCTCCTACTGTTTTTTCTCTTTCATTGGAAAATATAAGGTTATCTTGTCCTCTATGAATTACAAAGAAAACAACAAGGGTTTGAACAGTATTATGTTTTCTCCTCAGCAGGCCACAATAAATGGGACCGCTACCCATCCGTTTTCTTTTTGAACTAGTCTTTAAAGTTAAATTCATAGGAGTTTCATTTAAGTCACTCTTACCATTTTTTTCGCTTCCAGTGGGAGAATTAGGGTTAGCTGCCCTCCACGGAGGACGAAGAAAAGGACAAAAGTTTGAACGCTATAGTGTTTTCTCCTCAGTAGTCCACAACTACGATCATCTTTGGTACGATTCTGCTCTTGCTCATTTTGCAACAACGCCCTAGGAGCAGCTTTAGAACATTGCCCCTCTTGCTCGTTATTGCTAATCTATTTAGCGATTACTCGCCCTCACAATAGTTCCATCTCTCTAGTTTTCTCTCTTATTGGAGCTATACTAGATATATTACTAGGGGTTTACACTTTATTAAGAAAGTGACTTTGCATAAATGCAAGATCGTAAGTCGCAACTCAGCTGCTCAAGTTGTTGCTTGCAACCGATCGCACACCCTCTCAACTGCTTGCGATTGGTCACATACCTTCTCCACTACTTGCGATTGGTTGTACACCTTCTCGTTGGCCTGCTAGACTGCGTTACCATAGGAGTACCACTTTTAACCCTTTTTTTTGTTCAGACAAGAATAAAACCTGAAGCAAGGAAACAGGTTAGATAGTGAAAAGAATGTAAGTGACTCCTACACATATGAATCTGAGCAAAGTGCTCAAATTTGTATTGTTAAAAGATATACAATTGCTTCCCAAAGGCTCTAGCAGGTAGGGCACCAATCTAGTAGTTACACTCAGGCATATATATCAGAGCTGTCACATGCTGGTGCCCTCCTAGCCTTAGCGTGTTGTCCCTGCCGGTTAACCTGCGAATCCCAAACCTCTTGGTCTCCCCTCCCCCTTTTTTTCTGTTTTACTACCGAATATGCATCGGACAAATAGTAAAGATATGGACAGGCATACCAATCATGTACTTTGTTAGTACAGTCCATGGATGCATGCTGACCCCGGACCAAAGGATGTTGGCCTAACAACGATTATGGCAGAGCAGTCACAGTCAAAGGCTCAACAGACGTGCCAGGAACCTGCTTTGAAAATTTACGGCTATACCGTGATGAAAACATCGATTCTCTTCTCTTCAGCGAAGTTAAACAGTAGTTGAGAAAATGAAATAGAGGGGCACTCAGTAGAGCAGACCATCGCCCTGGCAGCTTATTTCTTGACCTTTTGTGCAACCTTGACCTTAACATGTATTAATTGGCATGGATTTTCATACACTCAAATATGAACCAAGTTTGAAGTCTGTGAGAACGATGTCCAAACTTATGGCTGATTACGTGAATTGGATATTTTGATTGACCGTGACCTTGACCTTCCAAAATTTAATCATTTCCAGCTTTTTACATAACAGTTAATCCCTGCAAATGTGAAACTTTTGGACAAGATTTTCATACGGGCTGAAACGGTTCCATGACCTAGATCTTCCAACTTATTTGTGTGGTAGGAGGACTTCTCAGGTCCAATCTGGGCTCTTATACAAGCATTGAAAGGCCACAATACTCATGCAGCCTTTGGCAAGGATTCTCCCCAACCAAGGACAGGCACTCAATCACCCTATTCTGTTTATAGACCGTATGGAGAGTATCGTAAGGGAAGAGGGATTCTTTAAGATGTCATCAAAAAAGTCTAAGAAGACTGATCGGATAGTACGAGTCATGTACACGTGAGTTGATACGTACCGGGAAAGTACTCATCCCAGAGTAGAAGTATCACGTGAGTTGATACGTACCGGGAAAGTACTCATCCCTGAGTAGAAGTATCGGTACGGGTGCTCACGCACCCACTACTTGTTCTTGGTTTCTTTTGAGATTGAGAACACACTGACAGTATGAGTAAATGGCTCCATCCTTCTTTCCCCTACCTGGGCATTCTAATTCTCTCATTGGGAAATAGTATCACTGCATGCTGCTACCACTACCTGTGCTTTTTTCTGTCCAAGATGGGTTTTTAACAGAAACTATCCCAGGAGGCTAAGATGAAGGGCGCCATCCGTCTTCCATTTCCTAGTAGAGGAGGTGGACCTTATCCACCATCTTTTGATTCAGCCACTGCAGTGCTGATAATAGAGACCAGATGGAAGACTCAGACACAAGCTACATTGTTCAGAGGTTTGGAATCTTCTTATATGGAATACACTTCCTGAAGCAGCCTAAGTAGTTGCATGTTGGACCACTTGTTGGGTACAGCCATATACTTCATCTCGCCCCAGAATTCGACATTTCTGAAACCCAGAAGGAGTAATTTAGACTTGGCTCCTCTCCTCAGTCAGAAGGCAACGACCTTCATGACGCTGCAGCCAATTACCAGTGAGCCTTTGGGTCCCAAAGGAACACGAAGAGCACACCTTAAAGTCTTCCATATAGTTTTCCAGGTCTGTAGGGTCAACTCTTCCAGTGATCAACCTTCTTCCCCTTTTTGACTCTGTTCAAGGTGAAGACAGCAAGTACTGCCCAGTCTGCCATTAGGAAGAAGACTTCTCTGTGAACCAATTCAAGCCTTGAGCTTCAAATTTTACCGCTCCTGAGCGTTGAGGCTCACCTTTTCTTGTGCCCTTTCAAACGAGATTCACCCCTTTTGATTTTCTCGATGATCAACCTGCCTGTCTCAATCCAGGAGGTAGTGATCTAGGACCAAGACAATCTGCTTTCATTTGACAATAATCTGAGAATCATGTTCAATCAGTAAGCACAGGCCTATGGCCGAGCAGAAGATAGATGACGACCAGAGTATGCTGATAACGCATTGAACAATTGTATCAGCAAATGTATGAGGTAATGCAACTGCTCCTACATGGCCAAGAATTTCCATCTTGTTGGTGGCAATGTCTTCTTGTCTTTGAAGAATTTGTGCTACTCGGTCCTACACCAGCGATTGCTCTAGGGTTGTTAGAAGCATCTCTGGGTGGCAGACAAAAATTTCTCTTCCCCCAGGTTTCAGTGAAATTACGAGTTAATTTAATTGTTATTTCTATGCAATTTATGGAACAATACAGTATCCTCAAACTGAAAATAGTGCTATTAATAGAATCTGTACCCTCACAAAAAAAAAAAGTGGAACAGAAACAGAGGATGTCTGGTCTAGTTGCTGATAGACGAAACCCCCTACAATATACTGGACTACCCATCACCAGGGATCCTTCTGTATTCAAGGAAGAGGGGCACACCTGAGAAACCGTAACACCTCAGGGATGTGGTTCAAAAAAAGTAAAATGCCTGCTTATCAACCTATAGGAAGTCCAAGCAATGCTCTTAGCTTGGCAAGCTTCCTAACAGTTTGATTGGAGACTGGGTAGCATTTAAGAACCACAGTGTCGTGACTTATGCCTACAAGCAAAGGGGTACGTTGACCCTTTGCAATTGGACTAGCAGGTTTGCATTGGATCATCTGACAATGTGATAGAGATGTCAGAAAGGTCCATTCAAAGCAAGGGAACTGACATGCTCAGTCATCAGGGGTATGGGGTAGTACTACAGGGGTTCCCACATTCATGCATGATAGAACGGATTCTTGCTCTTCAGGAATCACCATCGAAGGACCAATTTTCCTCTGGTTGATCCAGAAATTCCAGTATACTGCTCTCCTGATCTAGAACATCTTCTATTAGACGCGTATCCAGTTTCAGGAACGTTGCCATCATTCAGGACACATTCCAACTTACCATTTTCTTCTGGATGCCTTAGCCTTTCCGCCTGTTGATACATTCTCAAAAGTTTGTTAATGACATAGGTACCACAACTCTATCGGGTTTCTACAGTCAACTATTTGTAGGTCTCAAAGCTTCAGAAGGTTGAAGACACGACTCCACCAGGTTTCTGCAGTAAACGATTTGTGGGTTTGAAAGCCTAAGAAGATTGACAGTTGAAACTGGTTATCATCTTTCAAGATGGTCCTCATTCCACCCTTCCCAGATGTGAACCAGGTCTGTTGCGGTGGAACTGCCAAGATGGTCGTAAAGCTGGAGTTATTCTATAAATGTGGAGTAGCAGATCTTACTATATTTTCTTAGGTGTCTAGTTCTTGGTTGGGGAAGCAACCCTAGGTAACGTCTGCCAGGTTTGTGGATCTCTAGCATAAAACTTAGTAGCAGAAAACTTTACCTCTTTACTCGAACAAAACAAAAGTTATGGAGAATTTGGGGAAGCCCTAATATTAGAATAAAAATTGGACATATTTTTTCAATCCTGTGGCCGCTGGGGCATAAAAACAAGAATAGCGCCAACGTTATCCCTGCGTGTCGTAAGAGGCGACTGAAAGGGACGGGACGAGGGGGCTAGGAACCTCCTCTCCTGTATCTACATCCTGTGAGACATCGACAAAGAGATGGAGCTGGGGGGAGAGTGACTGCTCCCCGCACTCTAGTTTTGGGGTGTTTGAATGTGCGTGGATGTAGTACGATAGAGAGTAAAAGATGTGAAATTGGAAGTATGTTTAGGAATAGAAGGATGGATGTATTGGCCTTGTGTGAGACGAAGATAAAAGGAAAGGGTGAAGTGATGTATGGTGAAATGTCTGGTAGAGTGTCTGGGATTGAAAGGGGAAGAGCGAGAGAGGGTGTGGCTTTATTGCTGAGTGAATGGATGACAGGTAAAGTAGTGGAATGGAAGGAGATATCATCTAGGTTAATGTGGGTAAGGGTTAGGTTGGGTAGGGAATGTTGGGCGTTTGTCAGTGCGTATGGGCCAGGTAGTGAGAAAGGTGAAGAAGAGCGGAATGAGTACTGGAATGAATTAACTAGGTGTGTAGAAGGACTGAGTAGAAGGAATTATGTAGTTGTCATGGATGACTTAAATGCTAGAGTGGGCGCTGGAGAGGTAGAAGGTGTCATTGGGAACTATGGCATACCAGGTGAAAATGAGAGTGGTGAGAGACAGGTAGATATGTGTGTTGAGCAAGAGATGGCGATAAGTAATAGCTTTTTCAAAAAGAAAGATAAAAATAAGTATACATGGGTAAGAGTGGCAAATGGAAGAGTAGTAGAAAGGGCATTAATGGATTATGTGTTGATAACTAAAAGAATGTTTGGAAGATTGAAAGACGTGCACATGTTTAGGGGTATGGCTAACGGTATGTCTGATCATTTTTTGGTGGAAGGAAAATTAGTTGTAGCAAAAGAATGGGGGAATAGAGTAGGTGGATGTAAAAGGGAGGTAGTGAGGGTTGAAGAGCTAATAAAACCGGGGGTAAAAAGTAAATATCAGGAAAGGTTGAAAATGATATATGACGAAGTGAAAGTAAGAGAAACTGGCAATTTAGAGGAGGAGTGGAAGTTAGTAAAAGAAAATTTTGTTGGAATTGCAAGTGATGTGTGTGGAAAGAAGGTTGTTGGAGGCAGCATGAGGAAGGGCAGTGAATGGTGGAATGAAGGAGTGAAGGTAAAAGTGGAAGAGAAAAAGAGGGCTTTTGAAGAATGGCTGCAGAGTAATAGTATAGAGAAGTATGAAAAATATAAAGAGAAAAATGTGGAAGTAAAGCGCAAGGTACGTGAGGCAAAGAGGGCAGCTGACCTGAGGTGGGGTCAGGGATTGGGTCATTCATATGAAGTGAATAAGAAGTTGCTTTGGAAAGAAGTGAAGAGAGTAAGGAAGGCTGGCTCAAGAATTGAAGAGACAGTGAAAGATGGAAATGGAAGGTTGTTAAAAGGAGAGGAGGCAAGGAAAAGACGGGCAGAATATTTTGAAAGTTTACTGAATGTTGAGGATAATAGGGAGGCAGATATAATTGCTGTTGCAGGTGTTGAGGTGTCAGTGATGGGAGATGAGAATGAGAGAGAGATTACAATAGATGAAGTGAGGAGAGCACTAGATGAAACGAGAGTAAGAAAAGCATCTGGTATGGATGGTGTGAGAGCTGAGATATTGAAGGAGGGGGGTGTGACTGTACTTGAATGGTTGGTGAGATTGTTTAATATGTGTTTGTTCCGACACAGACACTTACCTCGAAACACTTTGCTTAGGAGTCACTGGTGGCTCCTCTCTAACGACCAGAATTTTGCGTAGTTTACCCTACTATATCCAACGTGACCCGTTAGCGGAAGAGAACGTGACCTGGGGCAATGCCCGAGGTCAGCCATGTGGCGACGATCTCTACCTAGTCAGTATGTTTTCTGGTCGCGTTGTGTTCACACACACCGCTCCTCATTCTCTGTGCGACCCCCTTTGTGCGCGTTACTATGTAGTTACTACATGGTATCGATTCCTTCACGAGTGATTAGTGCCTTATCTGTGTTCTTTTAGGATCGTTCCTTTGTGCTTTTTTTGGCGTTTTAGTGCTTTGCCTTGCTTTATGCTTGGGTCTAGCGATCTCTGTGTGTGCTTTGGAGTACGATCGCCGTTGTCCTGGGCCTAGAGCCGGGTATTCGTGTTGGGCTTTCTTGTCAAAGCCAGTTCGCCGTCAGACCCGTGTCCCGGATGTGCCGGTTGGCGCGAGGTCCAATGGGGGAAATGCGGCGCGATGAAGACGGATTCGAAGAGGTCTCCGAGGGAAACTAGCATGTCTTCCCCTGCGACGTCGGCAGGAGAGGGGGCAGGTTGAGTGCATTCTTCTCCCCTACCCAGAGTAGGGGACGAGGTAAGTCTTTGAAGTGTAAGAAGTTGGTGCCTCCTTCCCAAGGGAGAGATGTTGTAGGGGGAACCTTCTTTGTTCAGGGCAGATCAGGCGCCTACAGGTGAGTGTGTGGGGGTCCGAGGGACACGTCCCTCTCGTAGGGACGGCGTCTCGGCGGAGGACCCCATGTGGCCTAATAATGTTCCTTTTTTTCTTATCACCAGATTCATGGGTAGAGGCCTCAGGCGCTTCAGCTGCGGAGGGATCCGCTGGCGTGGGATGTACCGAGGACGCCGTTGAGGTCCCCACTGGACATGGAGGAGGTCCTATGCTAGTCCTTCACCCTGGATCCGCATCGGGGCTCGATCCTTCGGGCCCTTCAAGCGAGGAACGTCGGAGACGACACAGGAGGAAGAGAGATCAGTCTGTGTGGAGGAACTCCCCTTGCGGTCTCCCACAAGATCTCGGGACGGGAAGTCCCCGTTCCCCTCCATACAAGCCAAGAGCCCCGCCAGAGAGTCAGCTGATGGGCGGAGGACCTCGTCTTGTAGGCCTAAGTCCCTTCCTAGAGCCAACCCATCCGCTCAGTGGAGGGAGCCGTCTTCTAGGATGGGCAGCCTAGACGGGTCTCCCCATCGGGATGATAGACAGGGACGGGCACCCCCGTCGATCTGTTTCACAGAGGAGCCGTCCCGGTTCTCGAGGAGAATGGGGACCAGTCTGTGTGGAGGAACTCCCCTTGCGGTCTCCCACAAGATCTCGGAACGGGAAGTCCCCGTTCCCCTCCATACAAGCCAAGAACCTCGCCAGAGAGTCAGCCGGTGGGCGGAGGACCTCGTCTTGTAGGCCTAAGTCCCTTCCTAGAGCCACTCCATCCGCTCAGCGGAGGCAGCCTAGACGGGTCTCCCCATCGAGATGATAGACAGGGACGGGCACCCCCGTCGATCTGTTTCACGGAGGAGCCCGTCCCGTCGTCCAGGTCCTCCAGGAGAATGGGGATCAGTCTGTGTGGAGGAACTCCCCTTGCGGTCTCCCACAGGATCTCGGGACGGGAAGTCCCCGTTCCCCTCCATACAAGCCAAGAACCCCGCCAGAGAGTCAGCCGGTGGGCGGAGGACCTCTTCTTGTAGGCCTAAGTCCCTTCCTAGAACCACTCCATCCGCGCAGTGGAGGGAGCCGACTACTAGGATGGGCAGCCTAGACGTGTCTCCCCATCGAGATGGTAGACGGGGCCGGGCCCCCCCGTCGATCTATTTCACGGAGGAACCCGTCCTGTCGTCCAGGGCCTCGAGGATAATGGGTCTCGTTCCCAGACAACAAGCTGAGGGACCTAACTAGGACCTCAGGCTTGATACCTAAGAGAGCAGGAGACAGTCCTCCTAGAAGGGCCTCCAAGAGCCTCGACAGGGAGACAGCCGAGGAGCGGAGGACCTCGTCTTGTAGACCTAGTCCCGTCCTAGAGCCACTCCATCCGCTCAGTGGAGGGAGCCGTCTCCTAGGATGGGCAGCCTCGACAGGTCTCCCCATCAAGATGATAGTCGGACTATTTCACGGAAGATCCCGTCCCGTCGTCCAGGACCTCGAGGAGGTATGAAACGTCGGCCTAAGGGGGTAGAATGAGCCGAGGGTCCCGTCAAGGTTCCCGTCGAATAGGTGTAAGACCGCTAAATAGACGGCTATACCCAACTCTCGCCTCTGCGGCAGTGCCCATCCTCAGTCCACAACCTAGGGCGGAGGCGCCCGTCGCCATAGCTCTTCAACCCCGGACGGAGTACCTGCTCTACGGCAATGAGGGCATGCCAACGGGGTAATCTGCTTACAGGGTGGAGGTCCTTGTCGCACGGCAAGACCCATCCTAGTGGAGGACTCCCCCTTTAGGACGGAGGCCCTCATCACCATGGAGATGCCCGTCATAACGGGGGCCTCGCCTACAGGACGGAGGCCCTCTCCACCATGACCATGCCCGTCATAACGGAGGACTCCGTCTAGAGGACGGAGGTTCTGGATGACATGGCAATGCCCGTCCAGTGTCAGATCAAAGTCCTGTCTACAATCACGAGCTCGGTTGGAGGCTCTCCCGGGGCCGCCTCGATGAGTCAGGCCGAGGAAGGAGTCTTCTGACACCTTCACGGAGGGGCCCGTCACCACCTCGAAGGCTCAAAATGACGGAGGCACCCTTCTCACCTGGAAGGGCTTAACCGCGAGACTCTTTCAGAGCGGGGAGGGCCCGTGCTGACTCTACACGTGCTCTGATCCCTCCGTGGCACCCCTCCACGGAGGAGCCTGTGCCTTTATCAAAGGCTCGTTAAGTGACAAAGGTGCCCATCTCTCCGGAAGGTCTTAGCCGCAGGTCCCGTCGGAGCGGAGGTGCCCGTGTTGAATCTACACCCCATCACGAATCTTGGAGGGTGATCTCCTTTATAAGGGGACACAAATTGAGCAGCCAATACCTCAAGAAGTAATTGACTGGCGAACTCGCCTTAACAGGGTTATGGAGGAACCTGTCTAGAAGAATTCATCTTTGGCTCCTTCCGAGGAGAGGGACGTAAAGTTGGGCATAGCCATTGATAAGGTGTTCACCCGAATAAGGACACCTCCAAAGGTCACAGTTCAGCCAAACTGCTACAGGGCCCAAGAGCACAGGGCAAGTATTAGGCCTTAGTAGGCCTTCCACTTGGGACTAGTGAGAAGGAGTCCTAGTAGGGGTAGGGCAAGGTGCCCCGGAAGACCGGCTAAATCTCAGTTGACCCAAACCAACAGAATGACTTACATTGGGAATAACCCTGGATTTGTCACAGGTCAAGACCTTTTCCATCCATAGGCAGTCTGAACAACCTGGACAAAGTTCTCCTTCCCTTCCTTCGAGGACATCCCAGAAGAATGAAGAAGGGGCAGAGGTTGGTAGGACATCTGGTGTCCTTAGAGAGGCTAGTCCCGCATGGGAGACAGATCCCAAGGAGGGTTCAATGGAACTTAAAGGAGAGTTAGAACCAGAGAAGTTCCCCAGACAAGTGGTGCCAGTCCGGCAAGAAACCAGACAAGCCGTAGAATGGTGGCAGGATCGGTCACGCACTCTAAAAGGAATGCCCCTGTCCTCCCAACCTCCAGAATCCGCCAGTTTACGGACGGGTAGAAAGAAGGAGGGGGAACGCACCTCCGGGGAAAAGACAGGGAATGGGACTTGGACAGAAAGGGAGAAGTCCCTGCAAAGCGATGTCCTAGAGATGAGAGCAGTCCAGGGAACCTGCAATTATTTCACGGAAGACTTGGAAGGGAATTCAGTGGCCCTGATGTCGGACTAGGCAACCTTGGTTGCATACGTTAAGAAGATACGAAGGGCCCGGGACCATGACTCTCCCCAGCGCAGGATGGAAGAAGTGGTTGGTGAGACGACGTCGGCGATGGAGGACTCCGCGTATAGGAGGGTATTCGACTTGATTAAAGGCTACATAACCTGGTGGAACCCGTCCTACAGGAGTTGGAGACGGGGACCTCCGGCTTGAACAAGTTCTAGCCTACACCGCCCAGAAGGAGTCCTCACTTTCCCTTCCTGAGGCCACAAAGTAATTACCACTCGAGGGAAAGTGGACCAAACGGGACTTACAAGACAGGGGAAACCCTGGACATCCTTTGCCAGGGCTTCTCAGATGGAAGGGCGACATCAGCAGTCACCTTCTTCTCCCAGTTCGAGTCTGCCCTTTCAGGGGGAGGGCCGAGATCAAAATAGTTGTGTAGACTGGCCCTTCAGATCCTGGATTGGGAAGGAAAAGAGAAAATCAACCCTACAGCAAACTTCATTCTGGGGAAGAAGAACGTCCTAGCAGGCGGCCTCAGCAGAACAGGACAAATAGTTGCATCGGAGTGCTCCCTGCATCCGCGAGTGGCAAGCGACATCATTCAGATGTGGGGGTACCCAGTAATGGATCGGTTTGCAACAAGGAGGACGAACAACTCTCCGTATTCTGTTCACCTGTCCCAGACCCGAAGGCGGCTTTGGAGGACGTGTCTCAACTCAGATGGGACGATCTAGACGTGTACGCCTTTCTCCCCCTTCTCCCTAAGAAGTCGAGTCCTCAACATGGGGGCAGCAACCAACCTTACAATGACTTTGGTAGCCCCTTTGTTGGTCGGAGAGAGAGTGGTTCGCAGACCTAATGAGTCTCGCCTCTCTCCCTCCCTGGACTCTTCCCAACATACCAGATCTATGGAGACGACCATATTTTCAAGGGTTTCACGAAACCCACAAGCCCTTCGTCTTCTCGCCTGGAGGTTATCCAGTTCCTCCTGAAAAGACAAAGGTACTCAAGCAAGACAGATAGGAGGATGTCCCTTTACCTGAGGAAATCCTCTACGGCCATCTACCAATCCAAGTGGACGATGTACGTCAAGTGGACAAGGACAAGAAGATAGAACCATTAAAAGTATCCATGCCCATTATGGAGGATTTCCTGGTCCATCTCAGGGATAAAGTGGCCGTGACAATCCTAGCGGTTAAGAGAGTGCGAACTGCCCTTGGTAAAGTTTTTCTCCTGAGAGGCATAGTTCTCGGTTCTTCAAGACAGGTGTCCATGCTCATCAAGACTTTCGAGCAATCAGACCCCTTCTGCCCCGAGAATCCCGAATTGGGACCTGGCAAGGGTTCTGGATATGCTCCTAAATCCACCTTTCGAACCCTTAAGAGACATTGTAGGCAGGAATCTCACATTCAAAGTGCTCTTCTTGTTAGCGTTAGCCTCAGCTAAGTGGGTGAGCAAGCTACAAGGGTTTTCGTATGAGGAGGAGTTTTCTAGAGGTTGGAAGAAGAGACCCCTTAAGTTAGTCTCCTCCTTCGTCGCCAAGACACAGGATCCGTCAGTTTGGGTTCCGAGGTGTGGGAGCTTTACGATCCCAGCAATCCCAAATGAGGTAAACCAGGAAGGTTTGGAAATTGTGCCTCGTCAGGGTGATTAGGAAGTGTCTTAAAGGAACGGCGAAGCCCCGTCCGTCTATCAAGAACCTCGTCGTTTCCTGGGGTCAAACGAAAAAGAACATCTAGAATACAGTTTCCTTTTGGGTCAGACAAGGAATTAGGCAAGCTCCCTAAAATGAGGGGTTTTCAGTGCAAGAGAACCAAGGGCTCATGATGTTAGGGTTCTAGGCACCGTCCTTTCATCTGTAAAGAACATGTCGGTGGCTCAGGATCTTCGAGCAGGGACTTGGTCTAACCGGTCGACATTTCACTGATCATTATCTCAAGGACGGTACGAGGAACTCCCCAGGATGGGCTTTCGGTCGGGCCGGTCATCTCAGCCTTCCATTCGGATTGACGAATTAAGTCCCGGCCTCGATAGGGAACCACAAATGTTCTAGACACGGGGAGGCTTATTTTTCGTTGTCACCTTTTCCCCCTTTTTCTCGTACTATCAGTTGTCCTCAGAGCTGTCGCTCATTAGACAAGCCTCAAGAATCGCCATTATGGAACAAGAACAAGGAAGAAAATCGCAGAAGGGTAAGTGTTACCACACTTAATGAGTTTTTTGTGTAGTTTATCCTACTGTCCATTGGGGTCTTGGGCTACGGGCACTCCCTCCTCCTAAGGTGTAAGTCTCCTAAGCAAAGTGTTTCGAGGTAAGTGTCTGTGTCGGAACAAATCACAAATTTTAAGTAATTTGTATTTTTCCTAACATACTTACCGAGAAACACTTTCCAGGTATGGCCCCCCCAACCGTCCCCGCAGTGCCTTACAGTCCTAGAGTATTGTTCCTTACATAAAACATACTGACTAGGTAGAGATCGTCGCCACATGGCTGACCTCGGGCATTGCCCCAGGTCACGTTCTCTTCCGCTAACGGGTCACGTTGGATATAGTAGGGTAAACTACGCAAAATTCTGGTCGTTAGAGAGGAGCCACCAGTGACTCCTAAGCAAAGTGTTTCTCGGAAAGTATGTTAGGAAAAATACAAATTACTTAAAATTTGTGATTTTGTGTTGTCAATGGTACCAGTAGATTGGGTTTGTGCATGTATTGTACCACTATATAAGGGTAAGGGAGAGGTGCATGAGTGTTGTAATTCAAGAGGTATTAGTTTGTTGAGTGTAGTTGGAAAAGTGTATGGTAGAGTAATGATTAATAGGATCAAGGATAAAACAGAGAATGCAATCTTAGAAATACAGGGTGGTTTTAGAAGAGGTAGGGGTTGTATAAATCAGATTTTTACAGTTAGGCAGATATGCGAGAAATATTTAGCAAAAGGTAAGGAGGTTTATGTTGCGTTTATGGATCTGGAGAAAGCGTATGATAGGGTTGATAGGGAAGCAATGTGAAATGTGATGAGGTTATATGGAGTTGGTGGAAGGTTGTTGCAAGCAGTGAAAAGTTTCTACAAAGGTAGTAAAGCATGTGTAAGGATAGGAAATGAAGTGAGTGATTGGTTTCCGGTGAGAGTGGGGCTGAGACAGGGATGTGTGATGTCGCCGTGGTTGTTTAACTTGTATGTTGATGGAGTGGTGAGAGAGGTGAATGCTCGAGTGCTTGGACGAGGATTAAAACTGGTAGACGAGAATGATCATGAATGGGAGGTAAATCAGTTTTTGTTTGCGGATGATACTGTACTGGTTGCAGACACAGAAGAGAAGCTTGGACGATTAGTGACCGAATTTGGAAGAGTGTGTGAGAGAAGGAAGTTGAGAGTTAATGTGGGTAAGAGTAAGGTTATGAGATGTACGAGAAGGGAAGGTGGTGCAAGGTTGAATGTCATGTTGAATGGAGAGTTACTTGAGGAGGTGGATCAGTTTAAGTACTTGGGGTCTGTTGTTGCAGCAAATGGTGGAGTGGAAGCAGATGTACGTCAGAGAGTGAATGAAGGCTGCAAAGTGTTGGGGGCAGTTAAGGGGTAGTAAAAAATAGAGGGTTGGGTATGAATGTAAAGAGAGTTCTATATGAGAAAGTGATTGTACCAACTGTGATGTATGGATCGGAGTTGTGGGGAATGAAAGTGATGGAGAGACAGAAATTGAATGTGTTTGAGATGAAGTGTCTAAGGAGTATGGCTGGTGTATCTCGAGTAGATTGGGTTAGGAACGAAATGGTGAGGGTAAGAACGGGTGTAAGAAATGAGTTAGCAGCTAGAGTGGATATGAATGTGTAAGGTGGTTTGGCCATGTTGAGAGAATGGAAAATGGCTGTCTGCTAAAAAAGGTGATGAATGCAAGAGTTGATGGGAGAAGTACGAGAGGAAGGCCAAGGTTTGGGTGGATGGATGGAATAAAGGAATCTCTGGGTGATAGGAGGATAGATGTGAGCGAGGCAAGAGAGTGTGCTAGAAATAGGAATGAATGGCGAGCGATTGTGACGCAGTTGCGGTAGGCCCTGCTGCTGCCTCCGATGCTTTAGATGACCGCGGAGGTAGCAGCAGTAGGGGGTTCAGCATTATGAAGCTTCATCTGTGGTGGATAATGTGGGAAGGTGGGATGTGACACCCTAGCAGTACCAGCTGAACTCGGTTGAGTCCCTTGTTAGGCTGGGAGGAACGTAGAGAGTAGAGGTCCCCTTTTTGTTTTTGTTTCTTTGTTGATGTCGGCTACCCCCCAAAATTGGGGGAAGTGCCTTGGTATATGTATGTATGTATGTGTAGTTCTGGAGCCTCTAGCATAGGCTGTATACATTAAGAAAAAGGACTAGTCGAATCTCAACTAATACATTTTCCCCACTATTTGCTCAAACAATGAGTCTTCACATTCAGGTGGTCAGACAACTTGGGGATAACATTCATTACCCTATTTTTTACCCAAATGACTGGTCTCCAGACCTTTGGTCTCTTCTATCAGATAATCCACTAGCTAGTATAGTGGTAACATGTTCGCCTGGCAATTGTATGACAACAGATCGATTGCAGACCGAGACCATAAGGTTAAGCTGTTTACTGGGGAGGCCACTGCTGTGGTTGGGCACCACAGTGGGTGGTTGAGCTTGCCCGGCTGATGGTGGTATGCATCTATTCTGATAAAACTGGAACTGAAACCAGACATCTTTAGTATCTTCCAAGAGAGATCAGCTCAAATAACCTCTTTCATTTGCTGCACCAAGACCCCTCTTACTTTGTGTGACTCTTCATCTGCTTAGAGCAAAGGGGTGTTCTAGACCATCTATGTTTTCTATAATTGCTTCTAAAAAGATGTTCCATGTTCCACTAGCTCTTTTAATAAGGTCAATGATTTCAAGTAGATTACATACTTTATAGAGGCATCTCGGCCACAAACATCTCTTCAGACACAATATCATTAGGTTCTTCCATTTTCTCCAATATGCAGCCATCAAAAGATGTAAATCTAAGAGGTAATTTCGGCCATGAATATCTCCAGACTATCTTCAAGTTCTTTAGTTTTCTCTGATAAGCTAAGGATACTATAGTTCTAGCCATAACAGTTTACAGGTGTGTGTTTGTTTATGTGCTTCAACATACTTGTGTGAATCTCAAACAGTCAGTTATTCACAATGTAATTTGCTTCTTTATTGTCGAGAATACCCATGAAAACCAGACTGATATCTTGGAATCTAGGAATAGAGATATTTGTTTTGTCCTCCATATAAACTTCTGGCAAAAACTGAGTGAAGGGGCTTTACTAGGGATGCATTTTTTTACCCTCTTACTGGAGTTTAGGGCTAAGAATGATTATAAGAACTAGAGCCTTCTTAGACACTTTCCTGTACTGGCTTTGAGTTCATTTGTGGGTAAAGGTCCTCAAGAGATTAGAATGACCATTTGGATTCAGGTAACCGTATTAAAAGAAATATACTTGCATGACAATGTTACAAATCTTTAATGTGAAATTAGGAATCATTCTTACTCTTAATCTAGGAATTACATGTTATATTTGTTGAACCTGATAAAAAATAAACCATGTCATTTTAGCTTAAGACCATGATTATTGATGCAAATTATAATTCAGATGAATCTTTACTAATTTATTGCTTCATTTCATTTGAGCTATAAAAATAGATTTTATTGTATACTCTAGGTCCTCTTGTCTCAGCAAGGGTCATACCAATTTAAGGAAGTTCTTTCTTTATTTTTTCTTATTTATATTGTTGGATTTTGGGGGAATGTAAAGATGTACATTGGTGTTTATAGGTATTGTATCTTTAGTTTTTAAATATTAAACTTAGCCGGTGAATATATAAATAGCTGATGTCTCCGACGGCCCGACAGATTCCAAAAACTCGCGAGCGATCGCCATGAAGGTTGCGGGTGTGCCCACCAGCGCCGACTATCGGCCAGATACCGCATATACTTCTCAACCACTTCAGTTCTTCTCTGTCGGTGTCACCGACAACATTAGTTCCGCTCGCTCTAGACCTCGAGTTTTCTACCGAATTGGTGAAGTACTTTGTTTTGGTTGTTTTATTGGCTTTCGCTGTGTTAGTGTGTTTCTTCAATAAAACTCTTGAAACCCTTTTTTGGCTTGTGTTTCTTGTTGATGAATTTGGCTTTAATTTGGATTTTCTCTGGTTGTTCATAATGGCTGACCCTTCCCCTGTATATCGCAAGTGTGCGAGAGATTGTAACAAACGTCTTCCCAAGGCCTCTATCGACCCTCATACTGCTTGTTCTAATTGCCGGGGTAAATCCTGCCAATTAGGAGATCGGTGTGAGGAGTGCGTGGTCTTGTCGGAATTCGAGTGGCTAGAGTATGAAAAGTATACTCATAAGCTCGAAAGAGATAGGGTGAGGAGAAGCTCATCTAGATCTTTGGAATTTTCCTCCTCCCATGCCCCTGGAACCTAATCCTTCCCCTGTAGTGGTAGTTCCTGAACCCCCTGCTAGCACTCATGAACCTTCAATGCGCGATATGTTTTTAGTGATTCAAGCATTAGGTGAAAAGGTTGAATCCTTAGCCTCGGACAGGAACCAACTTATGTCCGATGTTAAGTTGTTGAAGTGTCAAAGTGGTAAAGCAGAAAATCTAGGTGGTAAAGTGATAAGTGCGCAAAATGTGTTTAGTGTTGCGACCGAAGGTTCGTCTGTTCATGCTTGTCGCTCCCCTAGTCCGAGACCTCTTTCAGGCTTCCCTGCACCAGGGAGAAGTAATGTCGTAGGACTTAAGGGGGCGAGAGGTGTAAACCGACGTACAGATGTTCCCTCTTTGGTATCAGACGTTTCTCATCAAGAACGTCCTTACCACAAGACGGGTGAGACTAAGTTCTCCTCGTCCTCCGACGACTTGTCGCATAAGAAACCTTGGCGCAAGGTTTCTAGGCCCTTAAAGCGCAAGTCAGTCCCTTCAGGACAGGTCCAGCGTCCTGGCTGTAGCCATTGGGGCAGCTCTAACCGTTTTCAGTCATCGGATGGCTGTTCGCCTGTTAAGCGAAAGCGTGACACGGAGTCCGAGGGTCTCGTTCGGTGCGATGATTTGCATGCACAGACGTTGCCGACATCACGGCCCGTTCCGACTCCTGTTGACCCGAAGTGGGTTGTCCTGCGGGACATGCAGTCTAAGCTTTCCTCCCTTATGGAAGATTATAAGCATGAACAGGTTCACGATGATCCTTTGCTTGCGGTTCGCCAGTGCGATGAGCGTGACTCTGGCCTTCAGCCACCTAAACGAGTGTTTTCTCGTCCGTATGATGTTAGTGCTAACGTTTCTAGTGCTTTGAAACGCGATGCTAGTCGTGTTCCTCGTCATTCACGTCAGTCACGTGACGTGGAACCCCCTTTGCCGCAGTCTCCAACTTGACGTTCAGCAGCTGTCACCGCAGCCCCGCACTGACGTTCGTCGACCGACTCCGTTGCCTCGACGTGACGTTGAGCGTCTGTCGCCCCAGTCGGAAGTTGTTTTGCCTGCTCAGACCCTACAGTCAATGCAGTCTCGACGTGATGTTGAACGACAATCAACTCAGGCTGTTGTTGTTTGTCAGTCACAAGACTTTCAGTCTTTACAGCCGCGGCTTGACGTCGTTTCCTCAGCTGTTGCTGCTGCTCCGTCGCTTGTTGACATAGCCTGTCAAGCGTTGCCTCCTCGGCATGTCTCTCCGTATCACGAGACTCGGCAGTTGTCGGACGTAGTTCCGTCAGATGAGGAAGTCGTTGATCCCCTTCCAACTGATATGCCTTTGGGAACTTTTTCGGATGGAGAGGAGCCTAAAGTTGCTCAGCCCTCTCTTGATTTTAAAAAGATCATGCTTATTTTTAAGGAACTTTTTCCTGATCATTTTGTGACTGCTGCTCCTCGTTCGCCCCCATCAGAGTTCACACTGGGCCTAGCTGCTTCGACGCCGTCGTTCACTAAGCTAGTGCTCTCTCGCTCTTCTAAGAGAGCTTTGCGTTTACTAGGTGACTGGTTGATGACCAGGAGGAGTTTGGGGAAGTCAGCTTTTGCTTTTCCCCCTTTTAAACTGGCTTCTCCCGCGAGCGTCTGGTATGACATAGGAGAAGTTCTCGGCTTGGGAGTACCTGCCTCTGCCCAGGGAGACTTCTCAAGCCTCGTAGACTCTCCCCGTCGTCTGGCCATGAGACGCTCGAAAGTTTGCTGGTCCTCTTCTGACCTAGATCATCTCCTCAAAGGAGTTTATCGGGCCTTTGAAGTTTTCAACTTCTTGGATTGGTCGCTGGGAGCCTTGAGCAGGAAGATCTCTTCGGCTGACCGTGATGTCTCTGTGCAAATTATGTCCTGCATGGACAAAGCTATCAGTGATGGCTCTAATGAACTCGCTGCTACTTTTACGGCAGAAGTCCTTAAGAAGAGGGAGACTCTTTGTTCATTCCTGTCTGCAGGTGTAACTTCTTGTCAAAGGTCAGAGCTACTCTGCACCGTTGTCTTCTGCCCTGTTCCCACAGCAGTTGATTAAGGATATCGCAGCGTCTCTGGTGCAGAAGGATACCCATGACTTGATGGCCACGTCTGCGCGTAAGGCTGCTCCTTCGTCCTCTTATGTCGTTAGACCTAAGTTCGATACTCCAGCGACGAGATTTATCCCGCCCTTTCGTGGCAGAGCTCCCAGTAAGGGAGGCTCTCGTGCCGATAGTAAGAGAGGTAAGAGGAGAGGATGTAAGCCCTCCCGTGGCAGAGTCTGACTGCTCATGTCCTCAGACAGCGGTAGGGGCCAGATTAACCAACTTCTGGCAGGCCTGGGAGAAGAGGGGTGCAGACCGGGAGTCTGTTTTGTTGCTAAAGGAGGGGTACAAAATACCTTTTGTACGGAGACCTCCTGTAGTAAAAGTCCCTATAGACCTCTCTCCCAGGTATCGAGAGGAGTCAAAGAGACAGGCATTACATCTGCAGGTGTCGCAGTTGCTAGAGAAGGGGGCGGTGGTGAAAGTCTCGGACCTTCAATCACCGGGGTTTTACAACCGTCTCTTCCTAGTTCCAAAGCATACAGGAGGTTGGAGGCCGGTGCTGGATGTCAGTGCCCTCAACGTGTTTGTTGTTAAAACAAAATTTACGATGGAGACCACCAAATCCGTTCTGGCAGCAGTCAGAGAGGGAGACTGGATGGTCTCTCGACTTGCAGGATCCGTACTTCCACATTCTTATACACCCAGATTCTCAGCCGTATCTGAGGTTTGTATACAGGAATGTGGTGTACCAATTCCGAGCACTGTGCTTCGGCCTCAGCCCTGCTCCTCTTGTTTTTACGAGGCTCATGAGAAAATTCCTACATTTGTCGGGGATTCGAGCCTCCCTGTACCTGGACGACTGGTTGCTCAGAGCGTCGTCCCGTCATCGCTGTCTGCAGGACCTTCAGTGGACGTTGGATCTTGCAAAGGAGTTGGGCCTATTGGTGAACATAGATAAGTCTCAGCTGACTCCCTCCCAAACGATTCTATTTGGGGATGGAGATACAGAGTCTAGCTTTTCGGGCTTTTCCATCTACCAACAGGATAGAGCAAGCCTTGCTCAAAGTCAGTCTCATGCTAGAGAAAGACCATTGCTCTGTGAGAAGTTGGATGAGCCTCCTAGGGACGCTGTCATCCCTGGAACAGTTTATCTCCCTAGGGAGACTTCACCTTCGCCCTCTCCAGTTCCATTTAGACTCCCACTGGAACAAGGACAAAACTTTGGAGGCGGTCTCGATCCCGATCTCCGAGCCAATCAAGACTTGCCTGAGCTGGTGGGACAGCAATATACGTCTTCGAGAAGGTCTGTCCCTGGCAGTCAAGAACCCAAACCATGTGTTATTTTCAGACGCGTCGGGTTTGGGTTGGGGAGCGACTCTGGACAGTCTGGAATGTTCGGGTCTTTGGACGGCAGACCAGAGGAGCCTTCACATCAACTGCAAGGAGCTGTTGGCTGTTCATTTAGCACTGACGAGTTTCGAGAGTCTTTTTCGAAACAAGGTGGTAGAAGTGAATGCGGACAATACCACGGCCTTGGCGTACATCTCCAAGCAAGGAGGCACTCACTCCCACGCTCTTTTCGTCATCGCAAGGGACCTCATCTGGTCAAAAGATCGAGGCATCTCACTGTTGACGAGGTTCGTCCAAGGGAAATTGAACGTCTTGGCGGACTGACTCAGTCGGAGAGGTCAGGTGATCCCTATAGAGTGGACCCTCCACAAGGATGTGTGCAAGAGTCTTTGGATGACTTGGGGTCAGCCCACCATCGACCTCTTTGCAACCTCGCTGACCAAAAGGCTTCCAACTTATTGCTCTCCAGTCCCAGATCCAGAGGCGGCCCACATAGATGCCTTTCTGTTGGACTGGTCTCACCTGGACGCTTACGCATTTCCGCCGTTCAAGATCCTCAACAAGGTGTTGCAGAAGTTCGCCTCTCACGAAGGGACAAGGTTGACGTTGGTTGCTCCCCTCTGGCCCGCGAGAGAGTGGTTCACAGAGGTACTTCTATGGCTGGTAGACGTCCCAAGGAGTCTGCCTTTACGGATGGATCTCTTACGGCAGCCTCACGTAAGGAGACTTCATCAAAGCCTCCCCGCGCTTCGTCTGACTGCCTTCAGACTATC
Organism: Palaemon carinicauda; assembly: GCF_036898095.1. Classification (NCBI taxonomy): domain Eukaryota; kingdom Metazoa; phylum Arthropoda; class Malacostraca; order Decapoda; family Palaemonidae; genus Palaemon; species Palaemon carinicauda. The sequence continues at coordinate 102,517,558 of NC_090741.1, read as the reverse complement.
GATAGACTCTCAAGAGCTCGAGGATTTTCAAAGGAGGCAGCCAGAGCGATCGTGAGGGCTAGGAGATCATCTACTATCAAGGTCTACCAGTCGAAGTGGGAGGTATTTAGAGAGTGGTGCAAGTCCTCCTCTATTTCCTCATCCACTACCTCTGTAGCGCAGATTGCGGATTTTCTCCTGCATCTGAGAAATATTCGCTCCCTCTCTGCTCCCACCATTAAAGGCTACAGAAGCATGTTGGCGTCTGTTTTCAGACATAGAGGCTTGGATCTTTCAAATAACAAAGATCTCCAAGACCTCCTTAAGTCTTTCGAGACCTCTAAGGAGCGTCGTATGTCAACTCCTGCTTGGAACTTAGACGTGGTCCTACAGTTCCTAATGTCAGACAGGTTTGAGCTGTTAAATTCAGCCTCCCTGAAGGATCTTACCCTCAAGACACTTTTTTTGGTGAGCTTGGCTTCGGCTAAAAGGGTCAGTGAGATCCATGCTTTTAGTAAGAACATCGGCTTCTCAACGAATAAAGCTATATGTTCTCTTCAACTTGGTTTTTTGGCCAAGAACGAAATGCCGTCTCGTCCTTGGCCTAAATCTTTTGAAATACCTAGTCTGTCAGAAATAGTAGGTAATGAAGTTGAAAGAGTGCTGTGCCCCGTTAGAGCTCTTAAGTTTTACTTGGCTAGAACTAAACCAATACGAGGCTGTTCTGAGGCTTTATGGTGCTCTGTTAAGAAGCCCTCATTGCCCATGTCTAAAAATGCGTTATCGTACTTTGTTAGACTTTTAATCCGGGAGGCACATTCTCATTTAAATGAGAAAGATTGTAGTTTGCTTAAGGTCAAGGCTCATGAAGTGAGAGCAATAGCGACTTCGGTGGCTTTTAAGCAAAACAGATCTCTACGAAGTATTATGGACGCGACCTTTTGGAGGAGCAAGTCAGTGTTCGCTTCATTTTTCTTAAAAGACGTCCAGACTCTTTTTGAGGACTGCTACACACTGGGTCCATTCGTTGCAGTGAGTGCAGTAGTGGGTGAGGGTTCTACCACTACATTCCCTTAATCCCAATATCCTTTTAATCTTCTCTTGAAATGTTTTTTAATCTTGTCTTGGGTTGTACGGAAGACTAGGAAGTCTTTCGCAATCTTTTTGGTTTGGCGGGTGGTCAAATGTTGTTTCTTGAGAGCGCCCAGATTAAGGGTATTGATGAGGTCCTGTTATAGGGGTGTTTGCCCTGGATATAACAGTTCCTGGGAGTCTTTCAGCATCCTGAGAGGATGGCTGGGCTTCGTGAGGAAAGCGAGCTAATGAGGCAGAATAATCATCAGAGTCAGCTTCCGTACCAGGTACCTATACTTAAGTTGTCAAAAAACTCTTGAGCATATACGCCTTTATTGTATTAATACTGGTCTCTACCCACCACCATGGGTGTAAATCAGCTATTTATATATTCACCGGCTAAGTTTAATATTTAAAAATGATATTTTCATTATAAAATAAATTTTTGAATATACTTACCCGGTGAATATATAATATTAAAGGCCCTCCCTTCCTCCCCGATAGAGACCCAGCGGACTGAGAAGAACTGGAGTGGTTGAGAAGTATATGCGGTATCTGGCCGATAGTCGGCGCTGGTGGGCACACCCGCAACCTTCATGGCGATCACTCGCGAGTTTTTGGAATCTGTCGGGCCGTCGGAGACGTCAGCTATTTATATATTCACCGGGTAAGTATATTCAAAAATTTATTTTATAATGAAAATATCATTTTATTTGAATAACCCTTTCTGGCTTGCAAATAGAAATCCTTGCATAAAGGATTTGAATTTTTTTAGAATTATTCCTATTAGTTGCCAATATAGATCTTCGAAAGTTATTCTCACTGTGGTTTAAAAAAAAAAAAAAAAAATTCCAACGACTAATTTTTATCCATCTTGTTGCCAATGGTGTGTTTAAAAAGCTTGTAGTAATTAAATATTAGATAAGTATTGAAATGATTGATTTTAATATAAAAAAAAAAATACTTTTTATCAAAGTATATTTTGTCCAATGGTTCATTTTGATCACACAGTTTATTGTCTTTTTGGGGTAAATTTTTTTTCTGTCAAGTACTGTATATTCCACTGGTAAGGGATCATTGCCTGGAAAAAAAATAACTATAACTTAAACACTGTGCTTACACTTTTCAACAATAGAGGAGAGGACTTAATTTTAAGCATAGTAGAACATGGTGGCTTTAAAGGAAGCTGAAAAGAAAAATGCTGAAAAATGGTCATGATGAAGCTATGGCTGATAAAACCGTTAATGGTCCTGGGTAACAAGTGTAATAGATAATTGTTACAAAAGTTGATCAGTTTTGCCAAATATACACAACTAAGATGATGCAGTGATGCAGAGAGAAATTAGCAACAACACCACCACCACTGTGGTGTCCTACATTAATAAGAAAGGAGGTACTATGTCTGCAACTGTCAGATAGCAGTAAGGACTTTCACATAAATAAGAAAAGAGGTTCTATGTCTGCAACTGTGTCAGATAGCAGTAAGGACTTTCGAGTGGGCAGAGTTCAACTTGATTACCCTGTCAGCTCTTTTCACCCCAGGCATAAGGAATGTAGTAGCAAGTAGCAAACACATGGAGGAGGAATACTCAGATAGCTGGGCCAGAATAGTCTTAATGGGCCCCGGATAGCAACAGAGATCTTGAATTTGTGGGGTTCTCCAACAGAGATCTTGAATTTGTGGGGTTCTCCAACAGAGATCTTGAATTTGTGGGGTTCTCCAACAGAGATCTTGAATTTGTGGGGTTCTCCAACAGTGGATCTGTTCATGACCTCCCTGAACCCCAAGCTCCAGATTTAGTGTTCTCCAGTTCCAGACCCTAAAGCAGTGTTTGAGGATGCATTCCAGCATCCAAAGAACATCCTAGACATATGCTTTTCTGCTGTTTCACCATTTATGAAGAGTTTAATCGAGTTTGAGCAACTCAAACCTAATGAAGAGTCTTGTACCACGCCCTACCAGAAACCCAAGAGAATTGCTTCTTCTCCCCGACCTGCTATGCCAGTCACACACAAGGATCTTCCTTGGTGTAGCAAGATTCCTTTAACTTCATGAAGGGAGGTTATCAAGCATCTCTCAGAGAAAGGCTTTTTCCATGAGAGACTGTACAGCAGATGTCTGAATACCTCCAAAGATTTTCGGCAGCAGTCTACCAAGCCAAGTAGGCTATCTTTTATGGTTGGTGTTATAGAAGGGGTGGCTCTCCTCTCAGAGCCTCTGTTCCGTTTAAACGCTGATTTTTTTATGGGCAGAACTATGCTCTGGTTCAGCGGTAAAAGGCTATGCTCAGCCTTGAGCCAAGTCTTCAGACTAAAGGGAGTAGACATTTCTTCTTCAAAGGAAATTTCCATGCTCATACAGTCTTGAGCACCCCTGTCATTCAGTTTTAGTGAATCTACTATCATGGAACATTATTAAGGTTCTAAGTTCCTTGAAGAGGGAACCCTAACTGTTGAGGCAACTCTTTGACAGGGACCTTACCCTGAAAAAATTTCTTACTCGCTATAGCTTCGATTAAACGAGTCAGTGAGCTTCATGGTCTCCCATTCAAGGGAAATGGAGGCAGGTCTTGCTCTCCATTGTCCCTAACTTCATAGTTAAAACACAAAACCTGTCATTGCCTGATTCCAGGTTTGTATCAATTTCAGGTTATGAGACTTGAGGGGTGTAATTGATAATCCTGATCAGCTGTTGTGTCTTGTGAGAGCACTGAGGTGCTATCTTAGGTGGATGGGATCCATTAGACATCGCCTGCAACATTTCGTGAGTACAGGAAGATAAACAAAGAACATATCCAAGAACATGATTGTATTCTTGCTGAGAGAGGTTATTATCCAAGAACATGATCACATTCTTGATGAGAGAGGGTATCCCTCAAACACTCGCTTCCACTTTCTCAGTAGGAAAGTGTGAAAGCTCACACTGTACAACGAAGAGGTATTAGTACCTCTGTAGCTTTTAGTGTGAATTTCTCTGGGATGTAGGTTCTTCAGGTATGTGTTTGTAAGCATCAGATAATGTTCTGTGCTCACTACCTGCGGGGTGTGACCCATAGGTTCCTCTAACTGTTCTCCTTGTAGCAGCTCAGTAGGTAGTATAGCTGCCTCAGCTCTTCTTACAGGACCAGTAACTGCAGATTGAGGAACTAGGTTAAGAGCAAGACTGGTATGCAAGTAAAAAATGACTGGCCTTTTCTTTTCCTTTCAATCTTCCCCTCTCTTAGAGTATAACTTCCTTGCCAGCCGAACTCAATCTTAGGTAAGCTCACTCAGCATGTCTTTTCCCCACACTCCTTAAGTTGGGGAGTTTTATGTAACCAGGTAAACCTCTAATCTTAAAATGGCTTACAAGTTACAGCATCAGCAAACCCATTTCTATTGCCAGGTCTATGACACAGAGAATTCCATCTCGAGAACACCCTTTAAAAGAGCCAAGGCCGTAGAACCCGCTGGTAGAATGGGAACATCCTACCGTCTAAGGATGATTCTTCTAAGTAGAAGACGATGGTTTTTATTCGTGTAGAAACGAATTACAAATTTGAAAAAGATTGTATTTTTCCTAACTAACTTATACAAACCATGTTCTTTACTCAACACCCCCCCCCCCCCCCCCCCCCGCCAAACAATAACCTCCCGCAAAAATCCCATCTGCCAACCAAGTGGTTTGTCAATGCGCTGGATGGGTGGAGTGGTAGTTTCCCCGCTGCCAACAGATAGCTACCTGCCGGTCATTTACAACTTGTAATAATTTTAACTGCTATGTTTCAGGTCTTTTTAAGTAAAGGACTCTGGTTTGATTAGTTATGAAATATAGAAAATACTTGAAAAAATTGATATCATCATCATAAAGGTTCATTAATAATTTGGTAAATGACTATTAGCTGGTCTCATCTGAGATCCAGTTGATATTCTACTTGCATTAATACAGTATATTTCATTCTTTGTAAATAAATACATTAAAAGAATTCTATAGGTTATGTACAGAAAAAGACTTTTTCAATAAGACTTTATATTAACATTTTTAATATTACCCCATAGATGCTAATAGTACAAACTCAAATTTGACGCTAAACAATATGCTCTTTGTATTGCAGATATTCCACAGCAACGAGAAGTTCCTTCTGCAGTATTTGGTCAACTCAAACAAGAATAATTTTCTTGAATGTGTTTTGCAGATTTCTTGTAACAAACAGTTACGATAAATAGACAGGATGAAAGTATGCGTATAAAAAATTATATAGTCACATTTATATTTTATGAAATTTGTCTCACCCAGCTGACAATTTTTAAATGATTGTTGATATTTATTTAAATATTTGTCATGAGAATACAAATCACTATAATTTTATCAAGAGTATTAATGGTACCACCACCTGGAAACAGTCAAAGTCAGGTGATAATGGCATCCTCAATATTTAAGATAAGCCTATGTCATCATAGTTTGTGCCTTATTTTTAAATTTATACTTGTTCTCATACTAACAAACCTTCCGTTATTTATGAGGATTACTTTTCAGTGCCAGCTGGAGGTAGCCATTAGACGTTAATTGCGAGGTGGCAACCCTGCCTAACCGCTTGAGCGGGTAGGCTGTGGGTGGCGGGGGCACGTTACTTTTTCTTTTGGCTCAGTAGAGATCGGACGTGACCGCTCTCCTCCTGACTGTCATTGGACCTTTTCAATTTTGCTTTTCCTTTTCAGGTGTGCGTGTCTTCTCTTGCGATTGCCTTCATCATGCAAACCTGTCCAGGGCGCTAGGGTGCCGCGTGTGGGACCTTCATGTCGTCATTGGAGACCAGCTCGCACTCTTTGTGTCTTGTCGAGGGCATCGATGTGAGCAGGGTTTGCCCTGCGTAGAGTGTAGGGAGTGGTCTGCCTCCCAATGAGAGAAATTTGGGCGGCGTCGGAAGAAGACGACTAAGCATGACCGTTCTCCCTCTGGGGCGAGCAGGGCGTGTTCTTCCATTGCACCCCCAAATCTCTCTCTAAAGCTCCTCGCTTTCGCTCTTACGAGGGACGATTGAATTGGAGCGCAAATTGATTAACTCCTTGGCAACCCCAGGGTACTAGGGGGTTGTTGCTTCACCTTGAGGAGAAACTTCTCCAGCCGCTGGCGAGCCATTCTCTCTTATCAGTTTTGCTGCAGGTGTGCTCGTCCTTAGGGATTTTGGGACCCCCTTCCAAGGAGCTGCTGTGTCTACTTCAGCGTGGTACCAGGAAGGACCCTTCTCCAGAGCCGTCGACATCTCACGCTTGCTTTGAAGTTGTGCGAGGTCCATCTGTCGCCTTATACTGGCCCTTCCACGTGTGGAAGAGGTAATCGATTGCGTTTGCCTCTCCAACAGCCCCCTGCTGACGATGAAACCTGTCTCCATCCTGGGACCTCGTCTTCCCCTAACCATAGCTTTGTTTCTCCTCACAGGATGCCGCAGGTGTGGGATGCCGCAGGTGTGGGAATCTTCCGGGGACCAGCACTCCTACCATCAGCAGCGCGAAAGCATGAGCATCACCATCGCCTCATCCTTCTGGACTCTCTTCCTCTAATCGCCATTCGCGACAATCGGAAAATCTTAAGAATTGTAGGTCATCACAATCCGAGTGCTCTTCTTCTGAAAGGCGCTCATCCTCAAAAGGCTCGCGCTCACGAGAACGCAGCCCTCAACGCTCTCCTTGGAGGCATTCCTCTTTACGAGGATGAGTCTTGCGATTGCATTCTACACGAACACGAGCAAAGTCTAGACCTACAGTAGGTTCAGACGCTCTTTTTCTAGATCTATATCACAAAAACGGCGCTCGCGTGATGACGCTCCCATTCACGAAGGCGGCGTTCACGCTTGCGAGGGTACTGTTCATGTTCTCGATCGCGAGGCAAACGCTCACATTCGCGGCGTTCACACTATTATTGAATGAGAACTAGACACACCTTGTTCAAGATCAATGTCTAGACATTCCTCGTCTAGAGGTAGAGGTAGGCGTACATGCAGTCTATCAGCACGTAACCCCTCAACCAGACCTTCCAAACGACCTTGGACCGGACCTGAAGATGATAGTGACCATTCCTTTAACAGGCGTCCAGCTAAACTCCCAGTGAAGGTAAAGGAGTTCATCACTAAAAAGCAGAAGAGAAGGATGAGAGGCGTAACATCACCTCACGCTGATATCCATCCTAAGACGAGTAGGGACATAGGCTCACCCAGGGAGATTGTAATTTATCCCTTCAACCCTAAAGAAATTAAGGTAGTGCCTCCAGACCAACGTCCAGTTTCTGTACCTACTCTGGAGGAAGAGTCTTCAGCTCCTGCTGCCAAGGCTTTGTCTAGTGCCTCGAAGACCTCGTAGGTTCCCCCTCCTAAGACCGCTGCTGAGGAATGTCTTATGTGTAGAGAATCAAAGGACACAAAGACGAAACCTAAGAACACCCAGTGCTTCCGTTGATGACCCTGACCTACCCCAGGCTCTGGAGGTGGATGACCCCTTAGACTCAGAGGATGAGAATCTTCCAAAGGCGGCTAGTACAAACTATCATTCAGAACAGGAGAGACGCTAGTCAAGACATACCTCTTGGCAGGTACTTCCCTATATGAGGGCCATCAACAGGCTATCCACTCCTGGTTCCACCATCCAGGAAGGGAAGGATATGGTTCTCGATGAGATATTCGAGACCCAGAAGCTTTACAGGTCCAGTGTGAGTCAGCCCTGGTCTGAAGCTTTGACAGCCACCAAAAGGAAAACTATGGCCCAGATAGCTGGAACTTCTAGTTTTTGAGGGCAGGTTCATCCTCTCGGTCCCCTCCACTTCCTTTTGTTTTACAAAGGAAGTATTATGAGATCAAAGGGGAACCACATTCCACTATGACCCTCTCCCTCTCGACAGTTGAGCTCCTGAACATAGAGAGTTCTATGGCTAGGATCCTTATGCTTCATGGTTTGCTCCCACGATCTTTTGAAGGAGTCGGCCAGGAAGACCATGGAGTCGTTCCTGTTGTCAGGTACCCGGACTCTTGAGTTTCAATCGCATCATGTTGTCAACCTGTGGGCAAATACCATCCTCAAGTCTTCAGTTGAGGAATTCCACCCTCGAGGGTTCATCTCTCTTCATTTCAGAAGAGATAGAGAAGGCTGCTGAGCGATGGAGGAAATCTTACAACGATTCTCTCATCCGTAGGGCCATGACATTGGGAAGGTCTACGAGTCTGCTTAGCCTCAGCAAGCACCTCCCTCTACTCACAAGTTAACTTCTAGGTCCTCTGGACCTTCTAAGGTATCAAAGCGGCCCTTTCAATCCAAGGGACAGAAGGGGTCCAAATCCTTCAGAGAAAGAAGGGAGGAAAGGGAGGTGGCCGAAGTGGTCACTCCCAGTAGGAATGACCTTCCTCTCCACCTACCACCTGTGGGAGGATGCCTACAGCGTTGCTGGCAGAGATGGCAGCTTCATGGGGCCGATCCCTGGACATTCAAAGTGATCGCATTAGGGTATCGCGTCCCATTCATTCAATCTCTCCCTCCTCTGACTCTGGATCCAGTGCATCTAAGCGAAGGGATACGCAAAGAAGCTGGCCCTCAGGGCCAAGTCCAGACCATGCTGTAGAAGGTCTAAGCTGTCGCGTAAGGGTCTCCAGGTGAAAAAGACGACAGGAGGCTGGAGACCAGTCATCGATCTCTCCCCTCTGAACAAGTTTGTTCAATGGACTCAGTTCAGAATGGAGACGGCAGACACTGTCATCCAAGCGGTTCGTCCAAGGGACTTTATGTGCACACTGGATCTGAAGGAGACACTTCCAGATCCTAATCCATCCATCCTCAAGGAAATATCTCAGATTCATACACGAGGAAAAGACATTCAAGGTTCTATGGTTTGGTCCCACGACAGCTCCTCAGGTATTCACCAGTGTTCGTCCTAGTGTCATCTTGGGCTCACAGGAACGGTATCCGTCTTCTCAGATATCTGGACGACTGGCTGATCCTAGGAGACTCGAAGACGACCCCTATTTGTCACCGGGACATGCTTCTCGAGTTTTGTCAAGACTTGGGGGTTCTGATAAATCACGAGAAGTCATTACTGCAACCTTCACAGAGACTGGTATACCTCGGTATGATCATGGACACCGTCCAAGTGAAAGTCTTCCCATCAGACGAAAGGGTACACAGACTGAAGGAAGTGGCAGCTCCCTTCCTAGGAAATTAGTTCTTTCAGCCTCTCGTTGGTTCAGTCGGTTAGGCTAAAATCTCTCATCCATCTTGTTCCAAATGGCCACCTCAGGATAAGACCCCTGCAGTGGCAGCTGAAGTCTGAGCGGAACCAACACTCCAATCCACCGGACACCCGAGTTCCTATAACTCAGAATCAGGTGACGGATTTGGGTTGGTGGATGTTAGACGAAAACCTAAGAAGAGGACAGAATCTTTATGTTCCCCTCCGGATTTGATGCTCTTCACAGATGTATCAAGAGAAGGGTAGGGGCTCACCTGCTGCACCATACGATCTCCGGCCTTTGGTCAGTCAGAAAGGTACCAGCACATCTTCTAGAGATGAGAGCAGCTTACCTAGCTCTTCATCAGTTCCAACAGTTGCTGGCAGGTCACTCTATGGTGTTGATGAGCGACAACACCACAGTAGCCGCTTACATAAGCAAACAGGGTGGTACCTTTTTGCAGCCTCTAGGCCATCTTGCAGTAAAGATCCTCAGATGGTCAGAAGAACATTCGGTGTCTATCAGGTCGATTCATTCCCAGTAAGAGGAACGTGCTTGCGGACAATCTGAGCACAGTGAATCAGATAGTAGGCTCTGAATAGTCTTTGAATCGTCAGATAGCCAACAAAGTCCTGACTTTGTGGGGTTCCCTGACTGTAGACCTGTTCGCAACATCTCTGAACAGCACGCTTCTGCTGTACTGTTCTCCAGTCCTGGACCCTCAGGCTCTATGGCAAGATGCATTCCAACAACGGTGGGACAACATCGACGTGTACGCCTTTCCCCCCCGTTTTGTCTGATGAGAAGACTGCTTAAGAAACCCAAAGCGTCCAAAGATCTAATGATGTCCCTTGTAGCTCCGCTATGGCATTATGCAGAGTGGTTTCTGGACCTCCTGCAACTTCTATTAGATCTACCAAGTGAACTCCCTCCACGATCAGATCTACTCAAAAAACCACATGCAAACATCTTCCACAATCCCCGTGCAGTCACTTCGACTTCACGTGTGGAAACTATCCAGCATTTCCTCTCTCAGAAGGGCTTTTCACGTTAAGTTGCGGAGCAAATATCCGGGTACTTCCATAGGTCCCCACCCTCTGTCTACCAGATAAAATGGAGAGTATTCTGTGGTTGGTGTGGTGTTGTATATCTTCGGGAGGAAAAACTCCTTTCAGTCTCGGGGGTGAAAGGCTATCGCTCACCCTCAAGCTGAAAGGAGTAGATATTTCCTCTTTGTTGGAGTTTTCTTTACTCATCCAGAGTAATGAGATTACTTGCCCCCAGTCAGAGATTAGGCCTCTTCCTTAGAAAGTGGTTCGCGTCTTGAGATCCTTAAAAGAACCTCCCTACGAACCATTACACCATGCAACTGACCAAAATCTCACTTTGAAGTTGGCGTTCCTGCTCGCTTTAGCCTCGGCAAAGAGTCGGTGAACTTCATGGCCTTTTGTATGACAACGCCCATTCAAGGGGATGGGGGGGATGTGACACTCGGCTTCGTCTCTGAGTAAATTTCTCTCTCCTCAGATCCAAAGTACTTTAATGAAGAGAAACTGAGGTGTACCTCGATTGTTTAAGCGAAGGAAAGGGAGAAGGGTGACTGACAAGTAGTGGGAGTGTAGGCACTTGTACTGTTTACTAAGATAACCTTCCTGGTTGGGGTTTGTTCTTGGTACCTCACTGCCTTTCTCACGTAACTACTGTAGATTAGTTTTCTTGAACTTCCCCAAAAGATTCCATCTTCTTCTTGAAGGCCAGGAGTAGCAGCATCCAAAAGATCAGCCAAAAGCCAACCTTCTTCAACTACAGTAGAGACCACATCAACTATCACCCTATTGCCCATCATCTCTAAGGTGGAGCAGTAGAAGGAGAGGGGCTCTGTAGTCCAGGTGGCAGCCAAGACCTTTCATAGTTTTCCCACCAAGTGGACACCTGTGATGCCTCACGGAAGGCTACAGCTTCTTTAGATCAGGTTCATTGTTATCGGAACAGTAACAGGAAAGTCGTGAGGCAAAGGCAGAATAGTATTTTTACCCCTTGATGAATACCTCGAGAGCGAGTTGATGTCTCCTATTCTCCCCCCACCAAATTCTTCTAGAGGAGTGAGCCCAGAAGAATCCAAGTAGAGTAGTGCCAGAAGAAAAGTAGTTGAAGACCTTCTTCGGCATCAGTTTAGGCATCGCCAGCTCTGATACAGAAGAATCCATTTCAAATTTCTTGTAGGCAACTCCACCACTAAATAGGAGGCCACGACCTGCACTTGTAAGTCATGCCATCAGCAAACCACCACAGAGATGACGGGAATCAAGAGCAGGTTTCAACATAACCATGCTCCAAATAACAGGTTTCCCCCGATACAACTGCATGTCAGCAGACTTCTCCAAATTCATGGTAAAGATCAAAAGAAAAAAATAAGTAGGAAACAAGAGTATATCTGTATGTTTTGCAGTCTAGCTGAATGAGGGGTAGGCTGGGCCTACCGGTTATTTAAATTTTCAACTGTCGTTCCAGCTACTAGTGGATGATGGTTTGTATTATTGTAAGAAGAAATGTGAAGTCCTGCAGTTTAAGGCTTGATCCAATCAATCACTTGGGCCCTTGCATACATACAATAAAAGTTAACACTGAATAAAACTACAGAAACATAAATATGCATTATCTATAATTTGCTTTAACAAGTAACTTCTGAAAATATACAATATCACAACAGTTCACGAATCTAAAAAAAAAGAAAAGAAAAAAGTATTTCAAGTGGCATGATAACCTTACATACAAAAGCAGCAGATATAATCTGTCACTAAAGTTTTAACTGAGCTTTCACAATTACATTTTTATATCATTGGTCCAGTTACAGTAATACATAACAATACTTTCTTGTCTACAATTAATATTTGTCTACACCACCTTCAAAGGTAGAGTTTCAATTGACTTAATGCAGTATTCTGTTGCAATAGCACACATAAGAGAAAACTTTGAATCTACCTCAAGCAGTCGAGTAAGCATAAAGGTATAATCATCTTTCAGTATTTAGAATTAACAAAATTCTCCAAAGGTTTCAGGCCAGCTGACAAACAGGTCACAATTAGTATTTATCTTTGTCATTTAATATAACGTATATTCCCGCATAAAAGGTGACCTTTAGAGAAGACAATGTATAAAACCAGGGCAATTTTAATTAATTTATTTCATGTAATATAAAACGACAGCTAAATTACAAAACCATCTGTGTATAGGCTAGGTTTTGCAGCAACGGGTATCTTATTAAATATTGTTCATGTAAAGATGATGTTATTTATGTTTTTTCACTTAATGTATCCTTTGAAATTGAAAAACAAAACAAAAAATTAAGCTTTAAGGGGAAAAATTGTTTTGTTTAAGTTTCATTATGAATCACAACAGACAAATGTAAGATGTATTTACACATTCATGTGATAACTATTAATATCTTTTAATAAACTAAGAATTGGTAACTCTGCAATACTGCATTTATTATAAGATGTTTTAAATAAGTATAGAAATTAAATTAAGAATACTTTTTATAATCTATATACATGCATATCTTTGATGGTGGTAGGTTGGATTAGCTAATTATGTTTATATTTATTTACTCAGAGGGGCTTGCATAGTTAAGTTGATTTCATTCATATAAAATTATTCCTTAAATAGTCTATTTATCAGAAAGATACGACAATAATATATAAGGTAGAAATGGTGTCATTACCTTTGTATAATCTGGTTATTTCGCAACGTGAATATTTTCCTCAAATAGACTATGTATTAGGAAGATATGCCAATAATATTTATATATAAGGTAAGAATAGTGTCATTATCTTTATTATCGGGTTATTTTGTCACATGAATATTTTCATGTACGGTATGTCAGTGGTTATTACACCTCGGCCAAGACTAGCCTATCAATGTATTTAAAATGGTAGTATAAGATGCTCCCAAATTTCGGGTGAATTTTAGGATTTAAAGGTCGTCTTATATGCGGAAATATATGTAATCCTTAAGAATTCTCATTGCTGTTGATAGATACCACTTTTATTTTGAAAGAACATAAAATTTACCTATTCACAGTCTTGATCAAAGATTGGGCTTATGGAATTCACTTTGACCATACTGTAAAAGTCTGTCTAAAACATTGCCCTATAACGAATTATAATGTGATGTAGTTTGAATAATAACGGAACAAAGTAATTTACCCTCAACAAGAACCACACCCATTACTATGAAACAAATACCTACATATAGAGGTAAATGCCATAATTCAACTACCAATTGGTTTACAATTAATGGCTAGATGTACAACTACTTTAATGCACCAAATTTATCTATGCCCCAAAAGTTTGTTACCAGGGAACCCTCAATACTACACATCCATTAATATTAGTAATAAGAAGTTCCAACAGGCCACATGAGTTAACATTGTTAATATATTATATAGGTGGTCTAATCTTGTTAATTAGCTTACAACTTCTTAAACATGTACAATTTGGAAACATGAAAATGTCGAAGAATCTAACAAAAAAAAATTAAGCGTTAACACATTGTTTATAAGGGTAAAACCCAGAAAAAAACGGTATTAGGTCAATCATTAGTATTGGTTCAATATGAATTGGGGAAAACTTGCAAAAGCTCCTAACCAGACATGGGCTTCCTGGACTTTCTATCTTACAGTTTTACAACAGAACATCATGCATAGTGTATGGAAACTCTACTACCCTGTATTCATAAAGTACAGACTCGTGGATCAAAAATGCCCCATATTTATTTCTAAGTAACCTCAATGTTGCTATTATAAAGATAACTTTCTTCATTTTAACTCATAAATAAAAATTAATGTAAGTGACATAATATTATAGCATAATTCTCAAAGTATCATATTTACATAAGATGTCATGATGTATATGGGCTAAAGTTCTCTGCCAGAGACATCACCAGCATGTTCTCCTCTTTGGCATTATTTTATGTACAAGGGAAATCACTATGAATAATAGGAAAAGCTTCATATGCATCACAGAATATTTTCCATGAACTGTAACTTAATTGCTAAAGAGTAAATTTCAGTTTCTTTACATACAGATGAAAAGTTCTGAGTATAGAAAAAATGCAACAATATATCAGACCGTGCTACTACATATATTTCAAATTGACTTGGTGAGTATTTCTCATAATGAGATAAAATATTAAATGGAAACGTCTAATTAGTTTTACATTATATGAATGTCAGTAAAATGTTCAACATTTCTTACAACAAAAAGATACTATACATGAAGGTTAAAACAAAACACTTGGTAAATGGAAACTGCAAAATACCACAAGCAAGTGTTAATTTTATCAAACTTCACTGATACCGACATTTTAAATTTGTAATGTAATGAGGTAAAAAAAAAAAAAATATAGACTGACTGTATATGCAAAAACTATAGGCAGTGATCCAGTTTTCCCCAATGATTGGAAATTTCTTAGGGAATCCCAATCTTTAAGGGTGCCAAGCAAGATCTACAATTTTCAGTGTAGAAACTTGCCCACTTGATCTTTATCTTAAGGAATAGGGAGATGTAACATCAAGTTAAGATTCGTTGAAAGTCGTCTACTACCTCCTGCTTTGCTTTTGCCAGATTCACTGTTCACAAGTTAAACCAGTTCCTTAGATGAAGTCTAAGCCAGTGAGAGGCTGATTTGGCACAAGAGAACACTCACATTACTTGAGTCATGATGAAGTTTGACTAGCTTGAACTTCCAACGTTAGAGGCATGACATTAGTATATTAATGCACAGGAAATGGTGGCAAAATTTAACTATTTCAAGTTATTTTGGCTTTTATAGACATAACCAAGTCATTTTAATTGGATCTCATATACTGTATACAGTGCTTCATATTTGCGATCAATTTTTGCAAGGCATACCATAATAAAAAAAAAAAAAATTGGTAGGTGGTATTTCCCTTTCATACTAATTTCAAATGCAATGAATGATACATGAATTGTTAAATAACTACAGTAATACAAAGTGTAGTTAATAACTGGGAAACAGTATTTCTAGGGGATTTTGATGATTCTTTTGTGTAGGCATATATGAATGGAGTATTGTATTGTAGAAAATTTCAACAAGGGATTAATCCAAGATTAAGCAGATAAAATAAAAAGTGGCATGGTTCGACAGCTAGGTGGAAAGACTTGGGAGATTAAAAAAGGGTGCATGAAAGAGCTAGAGAGTAAAATTAGAAGAGAATAACGCAATTATTCAAACTAAAAGAAAATGCATAATTAAGGTTCAATGTCCAAAGTTATGAAATTATTTTAAAGTGACAGGTTTATACCATTTAAAGCTACGATATACATGGGCATTCAAATAATGTATATATGTGCAGCATTGTGTGAAGATGATAAGATACTTTTGTAATAAAATGTTATTTTCATTAGTAAAATAAATTTTTGAATATACTTACCCGATAATCATGTAGCTGTCAACTCTGTTGCCGACAGAAATCTACGGTAGGGATACGCCAGCGATCGCTATACAGGTGGGGGTGAACACCACAGCGCCATCTGTGGTCAGGTACTCTAGTACTTCTTGTCAACACCACCTCAATTTTTTCCTCGGTCCACTGGTTCTCTATGGGGAGGAAGGGTGGGTCAATTAAATCATGATTATCGGGTAAGTATATTCAAAAATTTATTTTACTAATGAAAATAACATTTTTCAATATTAATCTTACCCGATAATCATGTAGCTGATTCACACCCAGGGTGGTGGGTGGAGACCAGCATACATGTTAACACAGAAGCTAAGTATCCCGTATTTTATTTTATTAGTTATTCAAAAATAACATAAAATAAATAAGTACCTGGTAAGGAAGACGACTTGAACCATTACTCTGCCTTTATTAAGTACGTCTTTCTTACTGAGCGTAGCGGTCCTCTTAGGATGCTGAACGACTCTTAGGTGCTGAAGTATAAAGGGCTGCAACCCATACTAAAGGACCTCATCACAACCTTTAACCTCGGCGCTTCTCAAGAAAGAATTGACCACCCGCCAAATCAACAAGGATGTGGAAGGCTTCTTAGCCAACCGTACAACCCATAAAAAGTATTCAAGAGAAAGGTTAAAAAGGTTATGGGATTATGGGAATGTAGTGGCTGAGCCCCCGCCTACTACTGCATTCGTTGCTACGAATGGTCCCAGGGTGTAGCAGTTCTCGTAAAGAGACTGGACATCTTTGAGATAGAATGATGCGAACACTGACTTGCTTCTCCAATAGGTTGCATCCATAACACTCTGCAGAGAACGGTTCTGTTTGAGGGCCACTGAAGTAGCCACAGCTCTCACTTCATGTGTCCTTACCTTCAGCAAAGCAAGGTCTTCTTCCTTCAGATGAGAATGTGCTTCCCTAATCAGGAGCCTGAATAGGTAAGAAACTGAGTTCTTAGACCTTGGAAGAGAAGGCTTCTTGATAGCCCACCATAAGGCTTCTGATTGTCCTCGTAAAGGTTATGACCTTTTTAGATAGTACCTAAGAGTTCTAACTGGGCAAAGTACTCTCTCCAGTTCGTCCCCCACCAAGTTGGACAGGCTTGGGATCTCGAACGACTTAGGCCAAGGACGTGAAGGAAGCTCGTTTTAGCAAAAAACCGAGCTGCAAGGAACATGTAGCCGTTTCAGATGTGAAAACTATGTTCCTGCTGAAGGCGTGGATCTCACTTACTCTTTTAGCTGTTGTCAAGCACACGAGGAAAAGAGTTTTTAATGTGAGGTCCTTAAAAGAGGCTGATTGGAGAGGTTCAAATCTTGATGACATAAGGAACCTTAGGACCACGTCTAGATTCCAGCCTGGAGTGGACAACCGACGTTCCTTTGAGGTCTTAAAAGACCTAAGGAGGTCCTGTAGATCTTTGTTGGTGGAAAGATCCAAGCCTCTGTGGCGGAAGACCGCTGCCAACATACTTCTGTAACCCTTAATCGTAGGAGCTGAAAGGGATCTTACGTTCCTTAGATGTAACAGGAAGTCAGCAATCTGGGTTACAGTGGTACTGGATGAGGAAACTGCATTGGCTTTGTACCAGCTTCGGAAGACTTCCCCTTTAGACTGATAGACTCTGAGAGTGGATGTCCTCCTTGCTCTGGCAATCGCTCTGGCTGCCTCCTTCGAAAAGCCCCTAGCTCTTGAGAGTCTTTCGAAAGTCTGAAGGCAGTCAGACGAAGAGCGTGGAGGTTTGGATGTACCTTCTTTACGTGAGGTAGACGTAGAAGGTCCACTCCTAGAGGAAGAGTCCTGGGAATGTCGACCCGCCATTGCAGTACCTCTATGAACCATTCTCTCGCGGGCCAGAGCGGAGCCAACCAACGTCAGCCGTGTCCCTTTGCGAGAGGCGAACTTCTGAAGTACCCTGTTGACAATCTTGAACGGCGGGAATGCATACAGGTCGAGATGGGACCAATCCAGCAGAAAAGCATCCATGTGAACTGCTGCTGGGTCTGGAATCGGAGAACAATACAACGGGAGCCTCTAGGTTATCGAGGTAGCGAACAGATCTATGGTTGGCTGACCCCACAGGGCCCAAAGTCTGCTGCAAACATTCTTGTGAAGGGTCCACTCTGTGGGGATGACCTGACCCTTCCGGCTAAGGCGATCTGCCATGACATTCATATCGCCCTGAATGAACCTCGTTACCAGCGTGAGCTTTCGATCTTTTAACCAGATGAGGTCCCTTGCGATCTAGAACAACTTCCACGAATGAGTCCCTCCCTGCTTGGAGATGTAAGCCAAGGCTGTGGTGTTGTCAGAGTCCACCTCCACCACCTTGTTAAGCTGGAGGGACTTGAAGTTTATCAAGGTCAGATGAACCGCCAACAGCTCCTTGCAATAGATGTGAAGTGTCCTTAGCTCCTGATTCCATGTTCCCGAGCATTCCTGTCCGTCCAAAGTCGCACCCCAGCCCGTGTCTGATGCGTCAGAGAAGAGACGGCGGTCGGGTTTCTGAACAGCCAAAGGTAGACTTCCTTGAGAAGAAAGCTGTTCTTTCACCACGTGAGAGTAGACCTCCTCTCTTCGGAAACAGGAACTGAGATCGTCTCTAGCGTCATGTCCTTTATCCAGTGAGCCGCTAGATGATACTGAAGGGGGGGAGGTGGGGTCTCCCTAACTCGATGAACAGTGCCAGCGATGAAAGTGTCCCTGTTAGACTCATCCACTACCTGACTGAGCATCGGTTCCTTCTCAGCATGCTCTGGATGCAATCTAGGGCTTAGTATATCTTTGGGGTCGACGGAAAAGCCCGAAAAGCTCGACTCTGAAGATCCATACCCAGGTAAACAATGGTCTGGGATGGGACGAGCTGGGACTCCTCAAAATTGACCAGGAGGCCCAGTTCCTTGGTCAGATCCATAGTCCATCTGAGAATCTCCAGACAGCGACGACTTGTGGGAGCTCTTAAAAGCTAGTCGTCTGACGGAGCCGGACACAAGATCATGGTACTGCTGCACAGTCTGTGAACTGTCAACCATGGGGAAGCGAGGAAGTACAGTGACAACCCGAAGCTGTCTAGACTGTCTGGGTCGTACAGACAACTCCTTATCGGGTTGCTGAGGTTGCCGCACTGCGTCACAACAAGACACTTCTGCTGGTTGTTGAACGTCTTCCCAGTGACACACTGACTCCGTAAACAAAAAATCCTCTAACAAGGACTAAGCTTGGACTGCATGTCTTGCAACACAGCTCAAGGTCTATGGGAGCAGGTGTGGTAACAGACGGGGATAGCGACTGAAGTGGAACCATTACCCTCCCTGGAAGCATGCTATGCTTAAATAAAAGTCCATAGGAGGCTAAGCAGCTAAAGGCTCCTCTCCAAATGACAGAGTCCTCAAGGGAAAATCAGAAGGAGGGAGAATAGCACTTTCTCATCTACAGGAACCATATCCGAGAAAAGCTAAGTTCTCTCAGTGAGGGTTTCACTGGTGCAAAAGCAGCAGACTAGAAGGCAACGTTATGAAACTGCTTGACAGTCTAGTGAGTTGGCAACAACCAAAGATGTGTGACTGAGAAGCATGCGGTAAGGTATGCAGAGCATGCTGTATGTAGAGCATGCTGTAAGGTAAGCAGATGGCGTGCGGCTTATGCTGCATGGGATGAGGCTCATGTTGCATGGGATGAGGCTCATGCTGCATGGGATGAGGCTCAAGCTGCAAGGGATGAGGCTTATGCCGCATGCGTTGAGGAGGATGCCGCATAGTATGAGGCTCCTGCCTCATGGGTTGAGGCGGTTGTCGCATAGCACGAGGCTTTTGCCTCATGGTTTGAGGAGGATGCCGCATAGCATGAGGCTCCTCATAAGCATGAGGCTGCCTGATGGGTAGAGGAGGATTTTTTAAAGAAATCTGAACCTGACACTAATCTAGCTGTCCGAGGATTTACCTGGTGAGACATCAGTCTCTGTACCAGCGAGTTTTACCAGATTTCCCCGGGCCACCACGTGACACAATTGGTAGTAATTCATTCAAATTACCCCTAATGAGTCAATATGGATAAATATCAACACAACATCGTGTTCAAATAGAAATAAATTTCTACCTCATACTTGGGATCGAACGCTAGCCCCTTCTAATGAAAGGCCAGGTCGAAACCAACCATGCCACGAGAGCCCATTCAAGAGTTGAGGTTCTTGCCTCAAGAGTGGAGGTGGCTGCCGCAAGAGTTGAGGTTGCTGCCTCAAGGATGGTGGAGGTGGCTGCCGCAAGAGTTGAGGTTGCTGCCTCAAGGATGGTGGAGGTTGCTGCATAGCGCTGGTATCTGGCAACTCCCAGTGCGGCAGCTCACGCGTGGAGGTAGGTTGAGGAACCTCAACCTCATACGTCTGGCAGGGTGGACTGCGCAGAGGTGGAGTTGAGGTTGCTGCCTCGAGGATGGTGGAGGTTGTCGCACCGCAAGAGGTAGCTGCCTCGAGGATGGTTGTAATGCAAGATACTCCTGCCTCAAGGGTAGAGGAGGTTGTAAGGCATAAGGCTCCTGCCCCCATTGTTGAGGAGGTTGCTGCGTGGTAAGAGGCTCCTGCCTCAAGGAAAGTGGAGGTTGCTGCACAGCACTGGTATCTGGCAACTCCCAACGCGGCAGCTCACGCATGGAGGTAGCTTGAGGAACCTCAACCTCATACGTCTGGCAGATTGTACTGCGCAGAGGAGGAGGAGCGCTCGCAGGAGGAGGTGTATTAACCTTCTCTGCCTGAAACTCCCGCATCAACACCGCAAGCTGCGACTGCATTGTCAGCAGCATAGACCACTAGAGTTAGAGAAAGACCACTAGAGTAAGAGAAAGACAACAACAAACGGAGCTACTGTCCGTTGAAACTGAGGGTCTAAAACAGCTGGTGCGGCAACAGACGGAGTTACTGTCTGTTGCGATACCACCGTGCCTCTCTGGGAGGTGTGCAGTTGTCGTACTGCAGCAAGTCCGAACTGACCCAGTGCTAATGGCACCACCTAGGAGTTGGACTTGCGTGGAAGGGACCGACTTGCACTTAAAAGCTGCAAGATTTGGTCCATGGTTTCTGCGAGAAACCTCTTCCGCAGACGAGGAATAAATGGGCTCTCTCGTCTTTGTGTGGGTGGGGTGATCACGTCGCTACGTGAGTTGGTTACACCCGAAACCACGGAGGGAAACGTCTGTTCGTCGATCAAGGCCTGCTGAACCCATAAGTCCTTCGACATTACTTCTCCCCTGGGCTTGGGAGCTTGTAAGAGGTCCCAGACTAGGCGAACAACTGGCACGAACAGACGAACCCTCGAACGCAACACTGTAACACTTTGCGTGTATCACTTTATCACTTTTGATTTTCTGTTTGCACTTATTTCACTGAACTCGAAACTTTAAGTGGTTTGTACCTGAAACACGCAATTCTATCCTTCATTAAAAGTTAGTAATTGCGAAAACAGTATTACAATGTAACAGAAAAACATAATGAAAGATAAATAATTCAGTGGCTGGAAAAGAGATTAAACACTAGATCAAATAAACTACGTTTAAAATCTCTCACCGCATAAAGTCTGAGAACAAGAATAAAGCTCTAGAAACGTTTACCTTCTTCCCCTAAAGAGACTAGGGAGAAGAGCAAAAACGATAACAACGTTACCCGCTTGAACGAAACGTTTATCCTCCTCTCTCTCCCTCCGTCTCTATCTCTCTCTCTCTCTCTCTTGACTTAGCACCTGAGAGAAGAGCCCAATTATATATATCGTTAAAACATATTATTGTTAAAGGAAAAAAACTGAAAGGTTTCCCAAATAAAAATTTCCTTTATTAGAATAGAACCATTTAAGCTAAGAAAGAATGAACAAAACGCTAGAATCGGTTTACTCTTACTGCAACGTGACACCGTGATAGACTCTCTCTCTATCGTAACGATAGAGCGCAAGTTGAACGTTCTGAACGTCAACAACTGCAGAGACAAAACAAAACGTTAGTTCAACTTTGAAAACAGTACAAGACTATCAAAGAAATTCTTTCAAAAACATTAAAATGGCATAATATGTTAACAGGTAAAAACGAAATGACGGGCTCAAAGTTAATTAACTTCGGTTCCAAGAAAAGACCGCCTACTATTAGGAAAGGTCGAATATAAACAAATATAAAAATTAATTTTAATAAGTTTATAATAAAAGGAAGTTAATCAAAGAGGCCTATAAAAGGCGGAGAGATATAAAATAAATCTATAACTTTGTTAAGCAAAATTAAGAGAGTCTATACTCTCTTCGACACCAACACTTCCGTCTAAGGGAAGGGTCGGCCATTTAAAAGTGAAAGAGAGTTCATACTCTCTTCGTACCAAAATTAAATCAAAAATTAAATCAAATTAATTCCAAAAACTTGCTAAGCTAATGATATAGCTTCCTGAATAGCGAAGGCTAAACTCTAGAGCAAATACATCACCAAATCGTGAGCAATAACTCCAGAATCAACAGCGTATCCATGTAGGTCTAGCCGGAGGCACGACAGAGGAAAAATTGAGGTGGTGTTGACAAGAAGTACTAGAGTACCTGACCACAGATGGCGCTGTGGTGTTCACCCCCACCTGTATAGCGATCGCTGGCGTATCCCTACCGTAGATTTCTGTCGGCAACAGAGTTGACAGCTACATGATTATCGGGTAAGATTAATATTGAAAAATACAATTACACATGCATTACCACCGTTCCTTGACACCCGATTCCTGAGAAATGTCAAGAATTAATATTTTGTAGGTCAACCCAGATCCTTTTGTACATTCTAGGTAGTAAACCTGAGAAATTAATGACTTCACAAAACCTTGATTATGTTAACA
This sequence comes from Palaemon carinicauda, assembly GCF_036898095.1. Classification (NCBI taxonomy): domain Eukaryota; kingdom Metazoa; phylum Arthropoda; class Malacostraca; order Decapoda; family Palaemonidae; genus Palaemon; species Palaemon carinicauda. Next base: position 102,495,000 of record NC_090741.1, on the reverse strand, counting down.
GTCATGCAATTCACACAGAATGACCTTGCCAATCCCAGTGTCTAACTTTACAAACCAATTCAATGCAGCTAATTCTGTATTTGGCAGTGCACACCTTATGTATATAGACAAGAAATTTTTCTTAGAAAAAAAAGTTTTGATATCAAGTCTTTTTCAGCTTGATCACTTTCTATGTAACATGAAAAATTTGAGCTCTTTTCTCTTGCCAAAACAGTTCAGTGAAAGAATGAAGTAGTAAACTTTTTTACTACCCCTGACAATTATATCCAACATTTAATGCCTTGTCCATTAAAAATCAAAACCCTTTAGCACATGGCTCAGTAAATAAAATTATATAATTTACTGTACATGCAATTCAGTGGCAAATAATTTCTGGCAAAATTTAAAATATCACCTTTAAAAGAATTTAACTGAAAATAAAAAGTACTTAAATCAATACTGTATAAATATTTGTCACTATATCATTGTCTTAACCCTGGATAGGTACGGTGGGTCGTTTGCGACCCCGAGCGTCAAAAAAAAACAGGTTTTTCTCACGTGACTCACCCGTGACTGAATTTGTGGGTGATCGACCTGCAGGAGGTGTCTCCCCTACACGCTCTAGTAGTGTCCAGATGTGCATTGCTGTAGCTGTACTCCTTCCCCAATTTCTGAGACGCGTCGGGGTCGTTCGCGTCCGAGTTTACCCTTCTGAGGTAGTTTGCATAATTATCAAAGTTATTACGTATTATGAAATTGTCGTAGAATGGTGCAACTTGTATAGGTTATCAGTTGTGGAAAGTCTTGGTGGATTGTTTGGCTACCATGTGCATGTTTTTTTTTTTTAGTTAAAATGTCGTTCATCACCACGAGGACCATTTTACCGCGAGTGCCCCTTTTTCATTTTTTTGCCAAGTCATTTTTCCGTAAGATATTGCCAAATAGTGTCGTAAAACTTTTGCTTGTTTAGTGTTGGAAAGTGTGTCTAGATGATCTGGCTACCCATGCATGACTTTGTTTTTGTCAGATACGACGTAGTTATTGGTATATTGGGTATTTAATTGCGGTTACCAATTTCTGTTTTTTTTTTCAATATTTGTAAAAATTACTACGTAGTAAGGAATTGCCGTATATTATTCATTTTTTTTTTCATGTTTATGTGTTAGAAAGTGTGCCTTGATGGTTGGGCTAACACGTGCATGTCTTTTTTTTTATCTGAGATGTCGTATATTAGAATGTCGGGCATTTTACCGCGAGTGTCCCTTTTTAATTTTTTTTTATTTTTTTGCCAAGTCATTTTTCCGTAAGATATTGCGAAATAGTGTCGTAAAACTTTTGCTTTTTTAATGTTGGAAAGTGTGTCTAGATGATCTGGCTACCCATGCGTGATTTTGTTTTTGTCAGATACGACGTAGTTATTGGTATATTGGGTATTTAACTGCGGTTGCCAATTTGTTTTTTTTTCAATATTTGTAAAAATTTACTACGTAGTAAGGAATTGCCTTATATTATTGATTTTTTTTTCATGTTTATGTGTTAGAAAGTGTGCCTTGATGGTTGGGCTAACACGTGCATGTCTTTTTTTTTTATCTGAGATGCCGTATATTAGAATGTTGGGCATTTTTCCGCGAGTGCCCCTTTTTATTTGTTTTGCATTTTTTTGCTTAGTCATGTTACCGTAAGGAATTGGCAAGTAGTGTCGCAAAACTTATATTTTTATAGTGTTGGAAAGTGTTTCTAGATGATCTGGCTACCCATGCCTATTTTTTTTTTAGCCAGATATGGCGTATATATAAGTATGTGTTCGATTTTCCTGTGATTGCCATTTTTTCGTTTTTTCCCATTTCTTTCAAAATTACTATGTACTAAGGAACTATCACAGAGTAATATTTCATTTATATGTTTATTTGTCGGAAAATATGCCTTGATGGTTTGCCTAGCACGTGGCTGAAATTTTTTTTTTCTGAAATGCCGTATATTAGAATGGCCATTTTTCCACGAGTGCCCCTTTTTATTTGTTTTGCATTTTTTTGCTTAGTCATGTTACCGTAAGGAATTGGCAAGTAGTGTCGCAAAACTTATATTTTTATAGTGTTGGAAAGTGTTTCTAGATGATCTGGCTACCCATGCCTATCTTTTTTTTAGCCAGATATGGCGTATATATAAGTATGTGTTCGATTTTCCGGTGATTGCCATTTTTTCGTTTTTTCCCAATTCTTTCAAAATTACTACGTACTAAGGAACTATCACAGAGTAATGATTCCTCTAGATGTTTATTTGTCGGAAAATTTTGTTTACTTTTTTTTTGATTGAATATCATCAAATTTTTTTAGCTAAAATATTGTTTTACATTTTTTTTTTCGATTTTATTTCCCTTCAAAAAAAAATTTTTTGGGTAAGAATTTTAATTTTATAGTCGTAAAATAATCGACAATTATCCAGCAACCCACCATACAATTTTTATGCATATCCAATAATAATTAGATTAGTAAATAACACCTTGAAATTGACATACCCTTCCTACATTTCAAGTGGCAGATTAGGGAGTCTGAGTCAGTGTGGTTGGCGGCCATTTTGTGGACATATCCGAAGCGTAAGCTGCCCTATCTATATATATTCTTGTTCCCTATAGAATTTGTGATATTTTGGTATATTTTTACCTGCATAAATATCATATTATATATTAAATATATGTATTTTTTTACGAAATTTCCAAGTACTCAAAAAATTACCTTAAGATATGGCCCCTGATATAAATGTAATTTACAAAATAATGAAGATTTTTTTACATATTTCTATTTTAGGATAACATATGTTTATTCCCTAAAAAAATTAGCCACTTCCTATTTCATTTGGGTACCCAAAAAAATTCATGAAATTTGGACAATTTTTTTTGGCCAAAAAAAGTTACCCTTTTTTTCTCATTTCAGATCTTCACCTCCATGGGTCTGACTTCATCCAAAATACATCAAGATGTGTCCTAAACATTCAAGAATCAATTCCTAAAAGGATTTGTGTATATATGTATAAACTTTTTTTTTATGAATTTTTATGTCAGGTCTTTTTTTTTTCTACTTAATTTTTTAAAATATTTATAATAAATAGTTTTTCTGCAGATGAGTAGTATTTATCTTTACAGTTGTTTTAAGCATTCATTGAAGTTTTTTTTGGCAAAAGAAAAAAGGAGGTTACTGCAAAAACTGATTTTTCAAGAATTTTTTTTGGCGTCGGGGTCGTTCGCGTCCGAGTATACCCTTAAAGGGGTGTCCGAGGACCGTACCTATCCAGGGTTAAATATGCTCTTCCAATTGAAAGCCAATGCCAACACTGGCCCTTTTAGGGAGTGCCGACACCTGTGTTGGAAACAAATATTTGAATAAAGGTATTTTCTAATGGTTTAATATCTAACTAAATATATCCTAGAGTACTGTATCTTAAATTAATTTTAAATTAAAAAAAGAAAAAAATGAGACATTAACCTCTGGTCAAGAGCTAATATAGAAAAAAAAAAGAAATTCCTTTTTGCTACAGTTTCACTTCCAATCCAAAATGTTTTCTTGTGATTATTTAGAAAAGGGACAAATTGAACAAATCGCCTAAAATATAACTTTGCAAACTAACCTTACGAGTTATACATGGGCCTTATGACTTGTGTGCCCAAAAGTACTTGTTCCTCATTATTAAAGATAATTGCAATTTCATGGCACTTCCTTTTCATATGCAAAGTATGACGACAGCTTAATAAATACTTATGTCACTTAATAGGTCATATCTTTTTAACATTAAGGCTAATATTCTTTATGGTGATATACCATTAAAATGTAAAAGTTAATTGAACTGGTACTTCCCACTTGATCTCAAAATAATTGATTGAAACTACATCTAAAAAAATAATTTACATCAACATTCAGACTACGAATAAAGAAAAACCTGAAACATTACAGACAAACCACGATAGGTAACAAGCAAAGAAATACTTCTGATATGCATTGAATGTTATTTCCAGTCCTCTAATAACCTTCTAGAAATGGTAAAAAAAAAAGTTTATATAAACAAAAAAACCTCAACACCAGAGAAAAAGAATATTGAGCCTTTAAATAACTGGAGTTTTAGAGATAAGGTCTGAAGCCAAATACACAAAGATCATCATGATGTAATTACCTACATTATTAATTCTTCCTGGTTAAGTGCAACTCATTAATTATAAGTTACTTAATCCGCAGTGAAACCAGTGTCAAATTGAAACAATAAGGTACAAAGGAACAGATCCAGTCCAAATCGCCTAACCTGATAGGGTGAGAGCTCTAGACATCCACAATCTTATTTGGAAAAGTAGAACTCTGCAAGCCTAAGAGCTAAAATGGAAAATCACACTGGAAGGGAAAATATACAAAAATGAAAACATATAATAAAAATAAGATTAAACATTTAAATAATTAATTCAAAACACTTAATTCTACTCAAGAAAGCAATTGCACTCAGTGTGAACTTCAGAAATTCCAGCAATTTGATCACATGGTTATGAAGACCATTCCATAATTTAGTCAGAACTGAAGCAAACTTAGAAAACTGTGATGATGAATCTCTAGAGATGGAAGATATGACTGTTAGAAATAACAATACCTAGTAATCAGGCTATATATCAGTTTAGTGAGATGTGTTACAGTATGGACATGAGTCATGGTATGACAATGAAACAATATCCAACAGATTATGCAGATTTGAGAACAAAGCCCTCAAAATATTAGGAGTTAATTTGCAGGATGGGATTAGAAATGAAACTAGAAGAGAGAACTTGAATGCCATATGTGAATGAAATCAGGGTGAGGGATAGATGAAGATGGTTTGGTCATGCTCTTCCTCAAACTTTTTCCTGGGCTCCAAAAGGCACTAGACGACTTGGAAGACCCAGACCTACATGGCTGAGGACTATAAGTGTTGTAGTAGGATATTATGAATGGATTTAGAGGCTAAAGATAGAGATGACTGGCGAAATTTAATAGAGGCCCTTTGCGCAATAGGCATAGGAGGAGATGAGTGTTAGCTAGTGGATGATATGATGAAAGGACTGAATGCAAAAATAATAAGAAATTCATTATACAAAGTCAGCAGCTGAAAACTAAACTAGGGAACAATACTCAAAAGAGTAAGAGAATTTTTTTTTAACTATACAGATCTTCCACAATTATAGAAAGACTCTCAACGGTCTGTAATAGTAGATAGGATCAATGTAAATTAGCATCTCCACAATCTCCTGCCGGGGGATAGTACTGTCAAGGGTCTTTGCAGCATTCCTTCAGGCCCTAGCTGCACATGGTTTATATCCTCTACTTCAAATCCTCTTGCTGTCAAATATCTTTAACCTTTTCTTCATTGTGCAAATGTAGGATTTTTCTCCAGTTGAACTTGGCCACTAAATGGAGTAACAAACCCTGCTGTACTATACAGCCCAAATTAATTAATCCAATCATCGTATTCAACACGATTTTCTTTGTCAAAGCCAATATTATGCATCCGTAGTATTAGTAGCAAGTCAAAGTTTGCTACTATACTATTGAGGAACTCCCCAGATTACATCCCTGTAGCAATAACTACTCTTTGTAATCTACGATTAACAGGCAATAGCAACACTGCAGACAAGACCAACTGTTCAGACTTCATGACCATCAATTCACTGCTATAGTGTAAACAGATAAAGTTGTAGGAACTTAAAAAGGCACTATTCACCTCTAATAATATCCTTCTATATGTTGCACTTAGCCAATTTACAATAAGGAGGAAGAAGTTCAAGCAAGGTACTGTGTAGTCAAATTGGACAACTTTTTTAACCTATATGACAGCTCTTAACTAGAAATTTTTATGACCTAAACAGCCCATTCTAGCTGGCAACCTAAAGCTTTTTGTCCTTTTTGTCATTTTGCATACTGGCTTTGAGCAGCTTCAAACTTTCAGCTATTTTAGTCTGGTTCTTTAGAAATTATACAAAACTAATATCCAAAAGCTAGGACCATTTCGCATATTACATAAATCACTAATGTCATGGAGCTAAGATCAATATTGTAGTACTGTATATATTGCACACAGGAGGAACATCCTAAGATCTCTATATCTTATTTATTAAATTCAACTTCATGATCAAGCAGTTATAATTTTCTTGGCTGTTTCAACCTTCAATTGGAAGTTCAAGCATACTCAAAACAATGGTTAGACACATTTTTTAAATTGGTGAAGTATATAAACTTAAACTTACGTCATTTACCTTAACTACACAAACACCAAACAGTAAATAAAGAAAAACTTGTGACAGATAGTAAGAATTTTCAACCTTGAAAACACTTCATTTTTTAAGAGGGCTTAGTTTATTTATACCCTTTTTCAAAATCTTATACATTGCTAAGTAGATATACTTAAAATGGTTCCGATTTGATTCATAAGTGTTATACACATAAACAGGTTCTTAAAGCTAGTTATGATCATGTAGTATTACTGTTACAGCTTATGACAATAATCAGCACCTCTATTTCTGAGCGTCATACAGTTATTTTTGCAAGTCATCATATAAACAAATCTTTGACTGTACCCTAAAGGTAAATCCTCTCTAGCATTTATAGGTACATTTACACATAAACTTGTAGCTACAGTATAGTTTCAGCTTAAAAATAACTATAATAACCATGATGAAACATGAATTGTAAATTATATGCCCATACTGCTTGGTTTCAGTAATTCATAAACTGAGGTACCACTGTATTGTATATAATGAAATGGCATAACTTACTGACTTTAACTGTTTTATACTCTGGCAACAGTGAAAAGCAGCTACAAGAATTTTTTTTTTTTTTTTTACAAATCAGGAAACTACTGTATTATATTTATCATATACTTGTATATATATACATACATATATATATATATATATATATATATATATATATATATATATATATATATATATATATATATATATATATATATATATATATATATATATATATATATATATATATATATATATCAAGATAATTCTATCAGAGTAAATTTTATAAGGTTTCTATGTTCAATGGATTTTAAAAAGTAATGACTAGATATCAAACTTGGCCTTTGAAATTTGTAACTGGAAATGCAATGGTGTATTTTACTTTTTTAACAAGACAATATAAGCATCATTTACAGAACCCTTTAGGATAAACCTTACTTTCTGCAACCAATATATTCTCATAATGACATCCATGTAAGATATATAAATGAGCTCTAAGAACGATAGCATATTTTCTTAGGATTAGTTTAGTTATGAAACAATACCAAGTGAGAAATAATATGTCTGTCAAAATCCTCTTCTAAAATATTATTCAATTTCAGACATCAATGCTCTACAATTCTAAAGCAAATTTTTTAACTGTATATAGTCAACTCTAGAGGTACAATTCCCATCTACAAGTTACTTCATTTATCAGTGTTATATTGTCAATTACTCAATTTAAATGATTATTAATAGTGTACATTAATGTCACATTAAAATTTGCAACATTGTCTCAACACATGCTTTTTAAAAACAAATAAAATGCAAAACCTTAACAAAAAAAGAGATTTTTGAAAATTATTCAATCCAGTGATGAAAAGGTAAAAACCATGACTACTAACTTTCACTTGGATAACTTATACCATTAAATGTTCATCATGGCTCAAATAACAAACTTCTTATTTCCATAAATTTACATTCCTCTACACTCTCACTGGATATCATTTGAGAGAACACTCCAACAACTACCAATTTCAAGTGATACTAAGGGCTACAACAGCATTCTAAACAGCTACTGCCCATATACACTTCCATTTGGTGAAGCTCCTTTGATTACCAACTATGGAAATATGTACATCTACAAAAAGTTTCTTAATTAACTACACTGTCTATGAAGTTTATCTACTTATCATTCTCTATGATTACTGTTGTTACTTTAGTGAAAACTTTATTAGTTTAAAAATTGTGCTTGAAAATTCTATTAGAAAATAAAAGCCAAATGAGCTGTCAATGATAATATGATGTTGGGTACTCATAAGAAATCATGGTAGCTTAAATAATTAAAATGATACAATAACCATAATGAGTCGCAAAACTTCCTTTTCTTTATTTGACAAATCATCCAATTTTTCACGAATAAACATTTGGCAATATTTTGTGCTGGGTGGTTTGGTTAGATTATATATATAATAATAAAGTAATTAAAATAAAATTCTTTTAAAAAAATCCCTAATCACATTAAATCAACAAAATCAATTATATAGCAATAAACTATTTATCATAAAGGAACTATAATAAAACCTCCTTTCTATAGCTTCATGTCTACCATGTTTTGAAGGATGGTCGAAATCATGGAGCTAATATGAAGGTCAACACTGTAGATTCAGTATGTCTTAAAAGACATTTAAAATTTTCAACCATCATATACTGTACTATGAATGATGACTCAATTAATATCCCTAATACTATGTACATTATTCTTCCATTTATTTTAGTCTACAGTTTCCATTTCATTTTCGAACAAATAGTAACAGATATGTCTTCTCAATGCAGACAATATAATTAAAGGTCACTTATGAGGAGCAGAGTTAAGGTACAGGTTTAAGACTAGAAACCGATCATACATAAACAAATAATCAACATCCAAGTGAGACCTGGAAGGAGCAAGACAATGAGCGCTTATGTCTCAGCAGGTTCCTACCCCAGCCCTGCTAAATTCCTATCTCACAGGAACAGTAAGGACATGTGTCATTATAAACCTATCAATGCTTGAACTTAGGACCCCAGGAATGCTGTCACAGATTGTTAAAATGAGCTACTGCGACTTCTTCCTATCTAAACTTTTTTCAGTTTTATTCAAATGTTACCAAAGTAAACCATATATCTAAGTAACATCAAATAACAAGTACTGTACATATGTCAGAACTATTAGTTTTGTATACTAATGTGTGCATATGTGTGTGTTTGCACTTTCATCTTGATTGCCTTTTGTGGCTTGATGCTATCTGTAGGAATGAGAGGGATCTATGTTGGTATGCTTCTTTCTGAATGTCTGATAGATGTGGCTCGAGTGTTGGTCGGTAATAGTTTCTTAGTACTTGGTAAAGCTGGAATGGTCCCCAAGACTTTCTGTCTGCCCATGTCCCTTGTTATAAAATTTGGCTACTTTAGTTTGTAAAATGTGTATTCACCATAGCTGTTTGCTGACTCAATATCTATTTCTGATATTCTTTGTAACCCTTGGGAGTAATAATACTGTATTAGGATCTATCACATCATTTTGTTTTAAAGCTTCACAGAATGGTACGCTTAATCCATAATATATGTCTATGTAGGCAAGAGAAAAATATATTTCAATTTGATTCTTTGTATAGGATTCACAATCTATTCCACATGAGCATCAAAGTCCTATACCAGCAGCATCTAAAAATTACAGCACATTCATGATGTAGTAAGGGGTTTGTTAAATTTTCTGCTCTAAATGCTTAAATGGATTTACTTCTTGGGGAGACAAAAGACAGTCACCTAAACTAAACTGATGAAAGACATCTCTATTCAATGAAACTTAATATACAGTATGACTAACCAAGAGGGGAACGTAAAAGATAGGAAATTTTACCTAAATAAAAAAGGGCTTTGAATCGTAATGATAAAATTACAAAATAATTGTAAAATTTTGACAATGAAAAATAAAAATTACATTGAAAACTGACATCTAGATATATCTTGCAAATAGATATTTTGGTATCCATTACCAAATTTATGACGCTTTTCTTTTCTTAATACAGCTAAGTTTGAGTAATGAAACTTTGGAACACTAACAAGACAAATAGTGTTCAGTGTTGGTAATGTATTAATGAGTATGCAATAGTGAGTGAGTCTAGGACAATTACCCCTGAGAACAACTATTCCTATGATGATATTTTGTTTTGAAAATGAGTAAACTATATAATGTGACAAGTATAACAACTTAAAAAATATGTTTCCTTTGAAATGCCTTTCTATTTGTTTCTAATTTCCTTTATAACAGTATTCCACTTTTAGCAGAAAAGAAAAGACTGTAAGCCCTTAATCAGTATGGAATTTATAAAAAGTGAAAGAGGAAAAGACAAACTAGTCTATGGTGGATATATTTACGTTAAACAAAAAACCTGGCAAATGGTGTTGTCTTATTTGAATGTATGTATAGAATGCAGGAACAAAGCTTTGTGCAAAGCTAAACTGAAAGCGAATATACAGCGAAAGGAAATTGTTAGCACACTTCATGATCATACTCATACGGCAAACAATGCAAACATTAAGGCTGGCAAAACTATTCAACAAATGAAAGAGGAAGCTAGCAATAAAGAAGAAACTGCACAGCAAATAGTTTCTGAGGCATGTGCTCTCATCGATGATGAAACCATAACAAATTTTCCTCCAATTAACCGCATAAAAAGCAACATTAGACGCCAGCGACAATGTTCACCCCATTTACAACCGTTACCTCTAGACGTCCAAGAAGTAGTTTTACCAGATGTGTATACAAAAACACTAAATGGAAAAGATTTTTTACTGCACAACTCTACATCTGATGAAAAAACAATTCTGAGTTTTGGAGCACGAAAATCTTAACTATTTATGCGGAACCCGACATTGGTCACTTGACGGAACATTTAGAACAGTGCCCCAGATATTTTCAGTTACCATTATTATGCACGCTTCTACTGGATAAATGTCAAACTACTCATGCTAGTTTTCTTGACCAACTAAAACTATTAAAATCAGATTTAGCGCCAGAATCAATCATGGTTGACTTTGACAAAGCCTCAATTAACAGTTAACGCTTGGCATTTCCTCAAACTAAGATAAAAGGCTGTTTTTTTTTATTTCATCCAAAGCATATACCAAAACATTAAATCGCATGGATTTCAATAACGATACTTGGAGGACAAAGAGTTTTCTATTTACCATATATGAATATGTTATCTGCTATAGCTTTTGTTCCTGAATGTGATGTAATAGCTTTTGAAACTGTGAAATACTTCCTCCTGAAACGTATATATTGCAAGATTATTTTGAGGATATGTTCTTGAGATGACCATGTCAAGAGGGGAGACAATGAGAACCAGTGTTTGCAAGGCAGTTATGGAATATATATAACAGAACCTCAGAACAACTGCCAAGAACAAACAATTCGCTAGAGGGATGGCACAGAGGTTTCCTATCTAACATTGGCTGTTACCACCCCAATTTATGGAAGTTTTAAACTGACTCGAAAAAGAACAAGCATTACATGTTCATATGACTTAATATTCGGTAGGTTTTGACAAAAAAAAAAAAATATCAAGAAAAAAATATTCAGATGTTTCGAAACGTATTATTAGTGGTAAATGATTACGAAAATAGAAGTACCTTGGAATATTTGCGAGGAATCGCATGTAATTTGAATTATCAGAAAATAAAAAAAAATCTTTGTATTTTATCTTTCTATTATTAAGTAAATAAAGTCATTATTTGTGAATAGGTATTTTTTTCCTTCAGACTTACATATGTAATTTTTTTCTTTTTATCATATTTGGGGGTACTTGTCCTAGGGGGTAATTGTCCTCGGGGGTAATTGTCCTCAGAGGGTAATTGTCCTCAGAGGGGGAATTGTCCTGATACCCAGTGAGTATAAATATGATAACAAATGACTATCACTGACTTAAGTATTCCTGAAAACCCTTATTCTTTACTCCAAACATAGTAATACATGCAAATATGCTTTGGCAAATTACATGCACGAAAAAGATGATGACTTTGTATAGGTTAATTCAAGAGCACCATTTGATGCTAAAAATACATACCACTAATGATAATTAAAACTATGATAAAAATCACATGATTCATATGATCTAATCTTTTAAATAACCATATGAAAGCTTTCAGAAAGTTCAAACATTGATTATTCTATGCATATGCACCAAATATTTTAGTTTGATTTTTCCCTCTGAAATTGGGAAGCCGCATTAAAAAAAAAAAAAGAAATACGAAATACGTATCTAACAGGAAGAGACCACTGACGTTCTTCCAGTAGTACCTTGCCAAAATGTCCTCGTCTTACAGAGACAAATGAGCTACAATACGTATTTTCAGTCAAAATTGATGGTTTAGTAACCCAAAACGGAAGGATCAGCATCACAATGACCTGTCAATAAGAGCTTGACCTTTTTATGGAATAAATTGAGTAAGAACTGCAGTGGTTCCAAATATAGCTAGTACATTACTCTCTCCCACATCCTGACCTGAACTGATCTGTTATTAAGAAACTATGAAAAAACAATGAAAAATCATTTGCATGTCCAAGGTACAGTCCAGCAATGGAATCTATGTAATACAAACTCAGCATACCTTGAGTAGAAATATGCTTCTCTTATGTTTAAAAACAGGTATAATTCATGTAACATTTGGAACTAATCAAGGCTACATATTTGCAATCTTCAACTTTCTGACTAAAATCGATGATTTTCAGTCACTCAAAATCATCTTCACTCAATCTAACAGTACATGTCTCTTAATTCTTTAGTAACATACAAAATTTTCCCCACGACCTTTGTGTTATTTAGTTATTTCTAGAACTTTTAGTCCAACATTTCATTCCATACGGTCAGCAGTTTTACTTCAAAGATTTTCCATCATTTCCAACTTACAATATTTTCAGCAATCCCTCTGTTAAAGTGCCCTTCATCTAAATGTTTTCAATTGAATGAAGAACCACTCTTGAAAAATATATAACAATTTTATGAAACTTCTTATTTTTTCCACTTGTCAAAATTAATTCCTAAATCCCACTTTTGAACATGAGAAATTTTATCTAAATAATATCTGACATAGAAAAAAAATATTGATGTAACACTTGGATGTACCACCTTACTGTACAATAGAATGTAAATATGAGTAGGAGCTATTATTCCCATTATATTATCAAAGACATTTACCAGTAACTAATATATTATGTACTGCATCGCAGATTGCTTTTACCAAAAGTTAATACAGTATATATACATTTCAAAAACTATCAGTGAGTATTCATACATGTACTGTAAACTAAAGAGCTAATCAACATATTTTGCAAGACTGAATTATACTGCTATCGTGTAAGTATATCCTGTACATGTACTTACCTGGGAAATTCTAGAAAATGAGAACTTAATTGCATATAATCAAAATACTCTGACACTGATCCTACTTCTATTGGAGTTTGAGAGCAACTGACATAGTATGGTACTTCTGAGTAACTTGAAATATATGAAGATACCAGCCCTGAGGTTGACCTTTGAAGCTTGAGGCTGATATAAACTATGTACAATTAATTCTGAAAATAGAAAAAAAGAATGCAAATACAAAATAAACTTTAATTTCTTATCTTAACTATCTTGAACTAAATCTCTAAAATTAATGTATATAAGAAAAACAATATAAAAACTTGTCATTTGGTATACAGTAGAGAACCTGTATTTCACAAATACTGTGCCACAGTACCTTATTATTATTATTGAAAGATGGGAGACTAATCGGCTCAATAATTCAAACTTGATTCATAGAGCTGTGCCAAATTTTTTTGGGAGGGAATAAAATAAATAATTGACTATGACATAGGTGATAAAAAAATAAATTATAAATAAAGTACTGTATATAAAACTGTAAACAAAGGTTCAAATTTTATTTATTAGACCAGCACTATACTTGAAAGTCTTAAACTCCTCGAAACAGGAATATTATCCAAATCTGATAAAATGTAATTCATAATTTTTCAGACCAAATCATAAATCTCTTGTTGTCTTCTAAACACAATCTGCTCGCACAAAATATGTTTAACTGTTAAAACATACAACGTTTATTACATTTGGCAACTGCTACATGTGGAGTGCACATTAAAAATCAATGTGTCAATCTCGTTAGACCAATACATAAGCTTGTTGACATTACTATAGCTCTTTACTCTCTCTGAGTATATGATTCCCACAAGGACACAATGGGTTTGATTTGTTTCAACGTATTATTATCCAATTCACATTTCCAAATTTTGCCGTTTTGTCATAACAAGTGCTTACTTGCGGTATCAATTTGATTATTTTCAGATTATAAAAACATTCAAACTCTTTGGTAAACATTTTTATAATAAAACTAATTGAATACTTAATAAATATTCTTATACTGGGCTACATATACTTCAAGGGCCACTTTAATGAGAAAAATAGTTAAAAAAAGTTTTGAGCTTGTCAAGCTCAGAGTTTTATTTATCTTATTATTTGCTCTCAACCATATCAATTTACTTCTCTAGATTATATGAAAGTGGTAGGGTTTAGAAATGAATACTGTATAGTAAAGATTGAAATAAATTTTATAATGAAAATTTGATTTATTTAAATGAACCTGCCCAAATATTCATATATTGAGTGCCCCATTTAGTTAGATGAAGAGATGGTGGTAATCCACTATGAATAACTAAAATCCACCTCAATGACAACATAAGAAAGATCCCTTGATTGCTTTTTGCCTGTAAAACCATCTTCTGCTCTCATTACTTTTTACAGCTTAAGGATGGTTCCAGCCTTAGGGCTTCTCTTCTTGCTGCAACTGTCATTATAAGTACCATAGAGGAGACTAACTGCAGTACAATCAGTAAGGGTAATTGTCTATGTGCAGGGGACTTTGCCATATAATAAAGGAAGGGCTAACAAATAATAATAATAATAATAATAATAATAATAATAATAATAATATTAATAATAATAATATTAATAATAATAATAATAAATCAAGGAGTCTCCTCTACACAAAATGATATTTTAATTATAAAATAAATTTTTGAATATACTTACCCGGTGAATATATAATAGCTGCTGCTCCAGCGGCTCGACAGAAAAACACACAAAAACTCGCGAGCGATCGCTATGAAGGTTGCGGGTGTGCCCACCAGCGCCAACTATCGGCCAGATATCGCATATGCATGTAAACAAGCCTCAATTCTTCTCGTCCCGCTGCGTCTCTATTGGGGAGGAAGGGAGGGCCTTTAATTTATATATTCACCGGGTAAGTATATTCAAAAATTTATTTTATAATTAAAATATCATTTTTAAATATTTAACTTAGCCGGTGAATATATAATAGCTGATTCACACCCAAGGTGGTGGGTAGAGACCAGAGTTAATTAAGTTTACAGCGTATATGCTTAGAGTTTTTGACAGTTATAATATAACAAAATCCAAATATATAGGTACCTGGTAAGGAAGTTGACTTAGACGATTACTCTGCCTTGTAAGTCTGTCTTCCTCACGAAGCCCAGCGATCCTCTTAGGATGCTGAAAGACTCCCAGGAGCTGAAGTATCAAGGGCTGCAACCCATACAACAGGACCTCATCAAACCCCTAATCTGGGCGCTCTCAAGAAATGACTTTGACCACCCGCCAAATCAACCAGGATGCGAAAGGCTTCTTAGCCTTCCGTACAACCCAAAAAACAATATTAAAAAAAACATTTCAAGAGACAGATTAAAAAGGATATTGGAATTAGGGTAATGTAGTGGTAGAACCCTCACCCACTACTGCACTCGCTGCAACGAATGGACCCAGTGTGTAGCAGTCCTCGTAAAGAGTCTGGACATCTTTTAAGTAAAATGACGCGAACACTGACTTGCTTCTCCAAAAATACTTTGCAGAGATCTATTTTGCTTGAAGGCCACGGAGGTTGCTATAGCTCTTACTTCGTGCGTCTTAACCTTAAGCAAACATCGATCTTTCTCATTCAAGTGAGAATGAGCTTCTCGTATTAAAAATCTGATAAAATATGACAAAGCATTCTTTGACATAGGCAATGATGGCTTCTTAACTGAGCACCATAATGCATCAGATCTACCTCGTAAGGACTTAGTACGAGCTAAATAGAACTTAAGAGCTCTAACCGGACATAACACTCTTTCCAGTTCGTTGCCTACGATCTCTGATAAGCAAGGAATATCAAAAGATTTAGGCCAAGGACGAGAAGGCAGTTCATTTTTGGCTAGGAAACCAAGTTGAAGTGAACAAGTGGCTTTTTCTGTAGAAAAGCCGATGTTCTTACTGAAGGCATGAATTTCACTGACCCTTTTAGCCGAAGCCAAGCACACTAGGAAAAGTGTCTTGAGGGTGAGATCCTTCAGGGAGGCTGAATGTAATGGCTCAAACCTGTCTGACATGAGGAACCTTAGGACCACGTCTAAGTTCCATCCAGGAGTTGCTAAATGACGTTCCTTAGAGGTCTCGAAAGACTTAAGGAGATCTTGGAGATCTTTATTGTTGGAAAGATCTAAGCCTCTATGCCGAAAGACCGAAGCCAACATGCTCCTATAGCCCTTAATCGTGGGAGCTGAGAGGGAGCGAACATTTCTCAGATGTAAAAGAAAATCTGCGATTTGGGCTACAGAGGTACTGGACGAGGACACAGATGCTGACTTGCACCAGTCTCGAAAGACTTCCCACTTCGACTGGTATACTTTAATGGTAGAAGCTCTCCTCGCTCTTGCAATCGCACTGGCTGCCTCCTTCGAAAAGCCTCGAGCTCTTGAGAGTCTTTCGATAATCTGAAGGCAGTCAGACGAAGAGCGGGGAGGCTTTGATGGATATTCTTTACGTGGGGCTGACGTAATAGATCTACCCTTAGAGGAAGACTTCTTGGAAAGTCTACTAGCCATCGAAGTACCTCGGTGAACCACTCTCTCGCGGGCCAGAGGGGAGCAACCAACGTCAACCTTGTCCCTTCGTGAGAGGCGAACTTCTGCAGTACCTTGTTGACAATCTTGAATGGTGGGAATGCATATAAGTCCAGATGAGACCAATCTAGGAGAAATGCGTCTATGTGTATTGCTGCTGGGTCTGGGACTGGAGAGCAATAGATTGGAAGCCTCTTGGTCATCGAAGTGGCAAAGAGGTCTATGGTGGGTTGACCCCAAGTCGCCCAAAGACTCTTGCACACGTCCTTGTGGAGGGTCCATTCCGTGGGAATTACCTGACCCCTCCGACTGAGACAGTCTGCCAAGACGTTCAAGTCGCCCTGGATAAATCTCGTTAACAGGGAGATGCCTCGATCTCTTGACCAAATGAGCAGGTCCCCAGCGATCTCGTACAGCGTGAGGGAGTGTGTGCCTCCTTTCTTGGAGATGTACGCCAAAGCTGTGGTATTGTCGGAGTTGACCTCTACCACTTTGTTTCGAAGGAGACTTTCGAATTTCATCAAGGCCAAGTGGACTGCCAAAAGCTCCTTGCCGTTGATGTGCATGCTCCTCTGACTTAAGGTCCACAGACCTGAGCATTCCCGACCGTCCAGGGTCGCACCCCAACCCAAATCCGACGCGTCTGAGAACAGTACGTGGTTTGGGTTCTGAACTGCTAGGGATAGTCCCTCTCTCAGACTGATATTGCTGTTCCACCATTTCAGGCATGCCTTTACTGGTTCGGAGACCGGGATTGAGACCGTCTCTAACGTCTTGTCCTTGTTCCAGTGAAAAGCTATATGGAACTGGAGAGGCCGAAGGTGTAATCTTCCTAGCGAGACAAACTGCTCCAGGGATGATAGAGTTCCTACGAGACTCATCCAATTCCTGACTGAGCACCGTTCTCTCCTCAGCATTAGTTGGACTTTGAGCAGGGCTTGATCTATTCGGGTGGCAGACGGAAAAGCCCGAAAAACTGGACTGCAAATCTCCATCCCTAAATATAGTATAGTTTGGGATGGAATCAGCTGGGACTTTTCTAGGTTGACCAAAAGTCCCAATTCCTTGGTCAGATCCAACGTCCAATGAAGATCCTGCAGACAGCGATGACTGGACGAAGCCCTGAGAAGCCAGTCGTCCAAGTACAGGG
Organism: Palaemon carinicauda; assembly: GCF_036898095.1. Taxonomy (NCBI): domain Eukaryota; kingdom Metazoa; phylum Arthropoda; class Malacostraca; order Decapoda; family Palaemonidae; genus Palaemon; species Palaemon carinicauda. Next base: position 102,477,141 of record NC_090741.1, on the reverse strand, counting down.
AGGCTCGGATTCCCGATAAATGGAGGAATTTTGCCACATTCCTCATGAGCCTCGTAAACACGAGAGGAGCAGGACTGAGGCCAAAGCACAGGGCCCAAAACTGGTATACCACATTCTTGAAAACAAACCTCAGAAACGGTTGGGAATCTGGGTGTATAGGAATGTGGAAGTACGCGTCTCGTAGGTCGAGAGAGACCATCCAGTCTCCCTTTCTGACCGCTGCTAAGACTGACTTCGTGGTCTCCATAGTGAACTTTGTTTTCGTAACAAAATCGTTGAGCGCACTGACGTCTAGCACCGGTCTCCAACCTCCTGTCTTCTTTGGGACTAGGAAGAGACGGTTGTAAAACCCCGGTGATTGAAGGTCCGAGACTTTCACCACCGCTCCCTTCTCTAGCAACAGAGACACTTCTAGGTTTAGGGCTTGTCTCTTTGACTCCTCTCGGTACCTGGGAGAGAGGTCTATGGGAGTTGTCACTAGAGGAGGTTTGCGTACAAACGGAATTTTGTACCCCTCTCTGAGCAACCGAACAGACTGTTGGTCTGCACCCCTCTTCTCCCAGGCCTGCCAGAAGCTCTTCAATCTGGCTCCTACCGCTGTCTGAGGCTGTGGACAGTCAGACTCTGCCACGTGAGGACTTGGCTCCTCTCTTCTTTCCTCTCTTTCCCTCGGCACGAGCACTTCCCCTGCTGGGAGCTCTGCCACGAAAGGGCGGGATAAATCTGGATGCTGGAGTCTCGATCCTGGGTCTTACAGCAAAGGATGTAGAAGGAGTCCCTTTGCGAGCAGAGGACGCCATCAAGTCATGGGTGTCCTTCTGCACAAGCGAAGAAGCTATGTCCTTAACCAATTGTTGCGGAAACAAAGACGTTGATAAGGGAGCAAAGAGCAGTTCTGATCTCTGACAGGGAGTAACTCCTGCCGAAAGAAAAGAGCAAAGGGACTCTCGCTTCTTTAAGACTCCCGACGTAAAAGAGGAGGCGAGCTCATTGGAACCATCGCGGATGGCTTTATCCATACATGACATGATAAGTAAGGAAACATCTCTGCCAGCAGACGAGATTTTCCTACTTAAAGCTCCTAATGACCAGTCAAGGAAGTTGAAAACTTCAAAGGCCCTGTATACGCCTTTCAGCAGATGGTCAAGGTCCGAGGAGGACCAACTAATCTTCGAGCGTCTCATGGCTAGGCGGCGGGGAGAGTCTACGAGGCTTGAGAAGTCACCCTGGGCAGAGGCAGGGACTCCCAAGCCGAGAACTTCTCCCGTGGCATACCAGACGCTCGATCTAGACGAGAGCTTTGACGGAGGGAAGGCAAAGGCCGTCTTCCCCAAACTCCTCCTGGTATCCAACCAGTCGCCTAAAAGTCGTAAAGCCCTCTTGGAAGAGCGAGAAAGCACTAGCTTAGTAAAGACTGGCATGTTAGCAGGTAAGCCTAGAGCAAACTCAGACGGTGGCGAACGAGGAGCAAAGGTAACAAAGTGATCGGGAAAAAGCTCCTTGAAAATTAACATGACTTTCTTAAAGTCCATCGAAGGAGGAACCGTTCTAGGTTCGTCTACATCCGAAGGATGGTCATCATGATGAGGGTCAGCAACGTCCTCATCTGAAGGATCTTCGTCCGACAACTGCTGAGTAACAAGCAAAGGGGTTGGCAATGCTTGACACGCAGAGTCCACATGCACTGGTGCATCAGTAGCAGTCCAGGATGCTACGTCATGTAACTGCTTAACAGCCTGACTGTCAACAACAACAGGAGCGGGAGGACGCTCGACGTCAACTCGAGACTGCTTTGACTGCCTAGACTGAGCAGTCAAAACAACTCTAGACTGCGGTGTTTGACGCTCAGCGTCAAAACAAGTCAACTCCACTGGTTGGCGAACGTCCTGAACGTCAACAAGAGCATTAGGAAGTGGCTGAACGTCCATATGCGGCTGAAAGTCAACACGGGACTGCATCGAGTGAGGCTCTACAAAGCGTGACTGACGTGACTTAGTAACGCCAACGTCAACAGGACGAGCAAAGGCTCGTTTTGGCGGCTGAAGGCCAGGATCTCGATTAGCTAAGCGGCGAGGATCATCGTGAACCTTTTCAGCAGAATAGTCTTCCATAAGGGAGGCGAGCTTGATCTGCATGTCTTGCAGTACAACCCAATTAGGATCAACGGGAATGGGTGCGGTAAAAGACGGGGGTAACGTCTGAGACTGCACAACCTTGCCTACACCAAGACTCTCTGAGCCTGTGTAACGTTGCTGCTTAGGCGGCGAGCAGTCTTCCGATGACTGCAAAGGGTCAGAGCTGTCCCAATGGCTACAACCAGGACGCTGGACCTGTCCTGAAGGGACCGACTTTCGCTTCAAGGGCCTTGAAACCTTGCTCCACGGTTTCTTATACGAAAAGCCTTCGGATGACGAGGAGAAAATGGTCTCTCTCGTCTTATGGTAGGAGCGGTCTTGATGAGACACGCCTGTTACCATAGAGGGAACGTCTGTTCGCTGATCAAGGCCTCTCGAACCCATAAGTCGTACGACATTACTTCTCCCCTGGGCTTGGGAGCTTGCAAGAGGTCTCGGGCTAGGTGAACGACAGGCACGAACAGACGAACCCTCGGTAGCAACACTGAAAACACTTTGCGCACTAATCACTTTCCCACGATTTTCCGCTGTGGCACTCTGACACTTTAGCTCTTTAACGTCAGCCATGAGTTGATTACGATCTGTTGCTAACGACTCAACTCTTTCGCCCAAAGCATGAATGGCACGTAACATGTCCCGCATTGATGGTTCCTGAGTGCCAGTAGAGGGTTCAGGCACAACCACTACAGGGGAAGGATTAGGTTCAGGGGCATGGGGAGAGGAAAAATCTACTGATCTAGAGGAACTCCTCCTCACCCTATCTCTCTCTAGCTTACGAGAATACTTGTCATATTCGAGCCAATCGAATTCTGAAAGGCCCACGCACTCCTCACACCAATCTCCTAATTGACAGGTTTTACCCCGACAATTAGAACACACAGTATGTGGGTTGAGAGAGGCCTTTGGAAGACGCCTATTGCAATCCCTAGCATTACACTTACGAAATCTAGGAATTTGAGAAGGGTCAGCCATTTTGAATTAGTCAAAGAAAGTCCAAAAAACAATCCAAGTCATCAACAATTAAATCTGTCCAAAAAAGAGTTCAAGAGTTTAAGTTGAGGATAAAACACCTGCACTGCGAAAGCTCAAACCAAAATGAAGTACTTCACCAAGTCTGTTGAAAAAACTCCAGGTTATACAGCGAGTAATGATACGTCTTGTCGTTAAGGCCGACAGAGAAGAATTGAGGCTTGTTAACATGCATATGCGGTATCTGGCCGATAGTTGGCGCTGGTGGGCACACCCGCAACCTTCATAGCGATCGCTCGCGAGTTTTTGTGTGTTTTTCTGTCGAGCCGCTGGAGCAGCAGCTATTATATATTCACCGGCTAAGTTAAATATTTAAAAATTGTAGCTCTTTATTAAAAAAAAAATTGGACCCCCGGAAAATTGAGAGGGTGAATAAGGAACAAATAAGTAAGACTTCCATTTGGTTCCAGTTTGAATGTTCCCATGAAGACTAAAGGAAGCAACACATGGCATGAGCCATAAATTATTTAGATATCCTTCAAATAGGAGGAGGAGGAGACAAATACAGAATTGCAAACCTCCACTGAGTGGCACTTATAATTCCATCAAGGAAGTCATACCTAAAAACAAGTTGGGAGACATGGCCACTCCCTTTATATCAAGGGCTCTCACCTCTAGCAAGGGTAACAAAACGTCATCTAATCATGGGGATCCTCAATTGTCAAACTCTTCAATAAGGACACAACATTCTTAGAAAGAGGAACTGAATTATTTATATTACTGTAAGATAAGACTTTTTACCTTATCTTCAAAGGCATCTCATATTGGCCTCCATTAACAAATGATTCCAGACCAGGCAACGATACTGCCTGGTTAGGCTTACTTTAGATTTTGTAATGATTCTTTGTCCTGAATTTTGGCAAAAGAGACAGGCCTCTAGTGCTTAGTTGAAGGTGAAGCCAATTTTGCAAGATTGAAGCTTTCACTTAATTCTTACCCTCTTAGCAGAGGCAAGAGCTAAAAGGAAATGGGTCTTCACTGATAGTTCTTTAAACCAGATTGAGTGAATGGGTTTAGAAGACCCAAGCAAATATTCTAGTGCCACAACTAGATTCCAAGGTAGGAGGGACCTCTATTATAAGGTATCTGGCCATGTGTGCTTAAGAACGAATACCAGCATAAAAACGAGTGTATCCTTCAGACTGTGGTGTTCTTACCATATCCAAGGAAACATAAAACTTTATATGGTTTAGAGGTATTGGTAAACAATAGTCTTTCAGACTTGCACTTCTTGAGGTACAGTCTATTGGAGTTGATATAGGAAGTTTGTGGACTTGTTTTGAGGCAATAAAAAAGTTTAGTGGCCAAAGAAAATCCCTTTGCTAGGTGGAAAATCTCTAAGCTGTCCAGCAAAGGTAAGAGGGTTTTGATGTACATTATATCATGAAAGTGGGGCTGTTAAACATACCTCTCCTGGGTGATAATGACCAAGGGGAGGATTTGACATGAGAGGCCATAGGTCTAGGGACCCTTCTCTCCTGGGCCAAAATGGGGAGATGAGGGTCATTCTGCCATTGGTATATGTTCTCAACTTTGTCCCAAAAGCTGAATTCGGCCAATCCTGTAACATGTATCACCTGTTCTTGCTAGAGGGTCTTGGACTGCAGAACAGTAAAATGTTCATATTCATTCTGGTTGATAAAAGTGGACTTCCTCAAAATTTCTGTACTCGTTGGTACATAAGGGGATGTAATGAACACTCCATTAAGAGTTGGATTAATGTGTTCTACTAGTCTGCTAGGAAATTCAGTTTTCCCTGGTACAAACTGTGGGATATGGGCAACAGGTCTCACTTCTGTCCAGCAAAGAAGAAAGGTCTTGGACTCTTTGCCTCCTTGTTTGCAGACTCGTAAAATGGAGAGAATGGGATCATTGCCCACCAAATGAGGCCCTCCAAAGCTCAAACAATCAACTTTCAAGTGAAATGAACCCTCCCAGAAAAGACTGGATAACATAAAATAGAGCAAGAACCAGTGTAGGCAAGACTGGGAGCAACACCTATAAATTGGGACTCTCGCCCATGTGTCCATCCAATTATTATTACTAGCTAAGCTACAACCCTAGTTAGAAAAGTAGGATGTTATAAGCCAGTAAGGAAAGGAAATAGGGAAATAAATAAACTATAAGAGAAGTAACAAATAATTAATATATATATATATATATATATATATATATATATATATATATATATATATATATATATATATATATATATATCTTAAAACCAGTAACAACGTTAAAATAATCTGTCGTATGAAAACTATTTAGAGATTTATAACAGCCTGTTCAACATTTCCTTTGCATCAATAGGCGTAGGAAGAGATGATGATGATGTTCAACATAAAACATTCCCTGCAAGTTTGAACTTCTGAAGTTCCACCGATTCAACTACTGTATCTGATTAGGAGGATCATTCCACAATCTGGTCACAGGTGGAATAAAACTTCTAGATCTAGAATACTAAGTAGTATTGAGCCTTATGATGGAAAAGACAAGACTGTTACAATTAACTGCAGGATGGGAAGATCCAAATCGAAAGGATGGTCAATATTAAAAAAATCTTATGCAATATCCATAAAGAACTAACTGAAGGACAGCCAGAGATTGATATCCCGATCGATCAGGAATAAGAGACTTAATAGACAGCCAGTTCTTGTCCAACAAATTAAGATGAGATTCATCAGCTGTAGACCAGACAGGAGAGCAATACTTGAAACACGGCTGAAAGAAATACTGTGATTGAAAAAAAAAATTCTTCAGAATAGTGTTCCCAGCCCTTACTTTTTAATGTAAGCATGATGTATGGTTTGTCAATGAAAACAAGGTTAGTGTTTATGCAGATGATGTTACTCTCTTTGCAATGATTCCATCTCCTGAATGTAGACCTGTGGTTACTGAATCTTTAGCAAATATTTAGCTAAAATTAGTGTACGGTGCCAATAATGGGGAAGTTACACTAACAAAACTCATTGTATGAATATAAATAAAACTAAGCACCTAAAAGTTAGCAAAGAGCCAAACAGATGGTAACTGAAAAATTAACTTGTAAACATAACATTCAATAATAAATATTAATTATATCCAATGATGAATTGTAAATACGACAAATCATAAAGTGAACAAAGAAAATGTGAAACTAACACTACAGTAATTAAAGAAAAAAATGTAATTCTTCTTCCGAACCAAAAATGAAATAAAACTGGCAACAATCCTCTTTTTCTAGCTAACATCATCAATAAAGAGAAAATATTCTACCCGGCAAAATCATTCTCATACATGAGACAATTTTTCTTTACATCTTGATATCATCCAAGTGAAAACATAATAATGAGGATGAAACACAAGAAATAAATTCATAAAATAAATGGAGCAATCTCAATATATCAATCACAAAATGTCTCGAAATTACATAATTATGAGCTATGTATGGCCTTTATCGAATGAATAGTGTGGCACTCAACTTTGGGAGACAAACACTCAGAAATCCATATTGTACATGCATAAGCAGGGATATTGCTTGTCAGCAAACAGACTACTATAATCATAAGTAAAATATTGGTTAAAAAACTAAGGGGTTGGGAGGAGGGTAAAGTAATGTCAGTACCAAAAAGAAAATATTGCTTCAAGAACTTCCAATAGATTCATATTAATGATCAAATGGCAAAGCTATTTCTTGACAGCAATCCGAATAATTAATGAGCTTTCGTTCACAAGATTTAACTTCAAGATCTATGCCAAGCTATTATGCCAAACTTAACCACATTTGGTAATCTATTTCAAAGACCTCAGGTCACATTACTTCCAAAGACCTTGAGCAAGATAATCTAATGTCTTCTGATACATGAAAAAGGGAAGAGGAGTAGGATACACAAAGAAAAATAAGAAGATTAATATGAAAAGTATTATGCAATGAAAAGGAAAAAACAGAGTCAGTAACAAACACATCACATAGAACCAAGCACTACAGTAAATTATTATCAAAGAAAGAAGGAAAAAATAAGAGAGAGAGAGAGAGAGAGAGAGAGAGAGAGAGAGAGAGAGAGAGAGAGAGAGAGAGAGAGAGAGAGAGAGAGAGAGAGAGAGAACATTAAACATTTATTCAATTTTAATGAAAAACAACAAAAACAAGACTGATATAAATAAAAAAAAAATTGTCAGCTCACCAAATTAACTCGTGACAACAGCAAAGCTGTCCGTAAATCCTCATCTTCTGGGTACTGCCAGCGTCGAGCTGCACACAAAGCACCATCATCATGGCCATGATTCACATTCTGCAGAAATTAATGACTGATCAGTGTTACGAATCACAAGACTAAACAAGAGCAACATGTTGTCAACTAGTTTTACCTAGAAATTAATGACCAATCAATACTACAAAGAACAATACTAAACAAGAATACTATATTGTCAATTATTTTTATGCAGTGATGAACTCCTGCAATGACAACAGATCTTTATATTCCTTGGATAGAAATTAATCTTATAAAAATAGATAATCAAAATAAAAAAATCACAAATTCCTAGTCATTTATACATTATTCCTAGATATACAAACCTGAATCCCTTAATAAGGAATATGTACTCAGTAGAGATGGAACTGACAGTGAATCACTAGGGATTTACCCAAGAGCCCAACTGTATCGCATCACTTTTAACCTTTAGCCTAAAGACTAAGAGGGGTGGTTGTGGAGGGAATTATACTTTGAAGGACCCAGGTTTGTATAGCTATGAATAATACTAATTAGTTTCAAAATTTGTGATTTCTTCCAACATGGATACAACCCTTCAGTCCTTTGGTCAAATTTATTCCCCTAGCATCAGACTGGAAGATTTGTTTTTCCCAGACATGATATCCTTCCTGGTGACTTCAATAATCACCTTATAGCCCCACATAGGGATGTTGAAGCTGTTAAGAGCCTTGGTCTCTACTGACAGAAGAGAAAGTCAATGCTAGATCACGAGACACCTACCTCTCTATCCGAAAAATAACTTTGGAAATGTCGACCAAAACAACTAGAATATGAATGGAGGACACTGACCTATACTCCCTATTTTAAGGAGGAAGGAGGAGTTGCTACCACAAAACGCAGCCTGCTGGAAAGGCACTCTGTCCCCTAACTGACCAGTCATCCAACCAGAGCATAATGGTTATGGCTGCTTCATTCCCCAAAATGAACAAGAAAAGGCCAAAGGGCAAATCATTCCACCTTTCAATAAGAATAAAGCCAAATGTGTTACCTTAGACAATTAACATACTTGTCCTATGAGGGAGCTGGACGAGTCACACAACGACTGAATAGCCACCACAGGAACCAAGGAAGGAGGTCCCAGGGTCTGAACGCAATGTCCTAATAGTATAGATGAGGATGGTCTGATACCTCTCAAAAACTACCTTTGCTTTGTAAACTGACAGGTGATCCAGGAGGATGCTATCAAGGCTACTCCTGAATTCCTCCTCCAGATGGAAAATGTCAGTACTGTACTGACATAAGGTACCTTTATTGTCAGAAGACTTACAAGACCTGAAGAAACAGTGTCTGGGTGTTTTCTTTATATCCTGCTAGTGCTAAGAAGAGGTTCAGACACTTAAGAGCTCAAGATGTCAAATCCTGTAAAGTAGTACAGTAAGGCCCTCCAAGACATCAAACATCTCCAAATCAAATGCCCAATGGAAGGATAGGCTCAAGAAGGTCTTGGATCTTCGTAACTTCTCACTGACTACGAAGGCACCAAAATCGCCATCCCCCAAAAGTTGACATATTGAGAGTGCTTGCAAATGAAGAGGTTCACATGAAGGGTATTTGCCCATACCTCAAGGATAAGGACCATCAACATCCTAGGACCTAAGTCCCTGGGTAAGCAAGATTGCTCATCACTCTCCGGGATAGGAAGGATACACCCTTTACAGAGAAGCTGCTTTGGCAGAAGCAGGAGGGTGTCACTAATTTGCTTAAGATGATTGGGCTGAAGAGAGACATCCTCTACAACTCTCAATGTATAAAATGCCTTAGAACTCTCTCTCTTGGGGCCTACCAAAGAGCAAACAAAATGAGAAACCATGGTTAGCATAATCCCAACACTTACCGTAACAGCTGTACACCGGGCTCACTCTCAATTTGAAGAAATCAGTCGGTGGGGAAGTTCGCCACATCAGGGTAGGGGCACCCCTCTTGTGTGAAGGCAGGAAATGAGAAGGTTAACAAGATACTTTATACTAACCTGTCTGAGGGTGAAACTTGATACTACCCAAGAGTGGAGGAAAACAGCTTCTTCTGGATCAGTTTTTATGTTTCGACAAGTAAGATAAAAAAGTGAGTGCATAAGCATGCCTTCCCCTCCCATAGGAAAAGTGCACTCGCCAGAAGTCCCACAGTGCTTTTTATTGTCACTAGCCAAGCTACAAACCTACTTGAAAAAGCTGAATGCTACAAGGCCAATAGTTCCAACAGGGTAAGTAGCCCAGAGGGGAAAAGAAATAAAGGAACAGCAAATAAACTACAGTATACAGTATAAGTAATGAGTAATAATCATGCAATATCTTAGATCAGATGAAATATCATTGGAAGGAAAAAGAATTAATGAGGAAAATTATTCAAGTATTTAGGAACTATGATCTCCAATACAGGGTCTTTAGAATTTGAGTTTAGTGAAAGATTGAAAAAGGCAAATCGGACAATGGCTAGGTTAAGTAAAATTTGGAAATCAAATTGCCTGAAATTACATATAAAAATCAGACTATATGTCAGTTTAGTAAGATTGGTGTTACTCTATGGACATGAATCATGGTATGACAATGAAACAATCTCCAATAGATTTAGTAGATTTGAGAAAAAAGCCCTCAGAGGGATATTGGGAGTTAAATGGCAGGACAGGATTAGAGATGAAACTATAAGAGATTACTCAAGTGCTATATGTGGATGAGATCATGATGAGGGGTAGATGGAGATGGTTTGGGCATGCTCTTCGCATTCGCCAAGAGAGATTAGTTCACCAAACTTTCACCTGGGCTCCACAAGGCACTAGAAGAGTTGGAAGGCCAGACATAACTACATTGGATCCTTCCCTCTGGTTATGGTTCATTTTCCCTATGCCTACACATATACAGAATAATTGGGCCTATTCTTTACATATTCTCTTCTGTCCTTACACACCTGACAACACTGAGATTACCAAACAATTCTTCTCTCAAGAGGTTAACTACTGCACTGTAACTGTTCAGTGGCAATTTTTCCTCTTGGTAAGGGTAGAAGAGACTCTTTAGCTATGGTAAGCAGCTCTTCTAGAAGGACACCCCAAAATCAAACCATTGTTCTCTAGTCTTAGGTCATGCCATAGCCTCTGTAGCATGGCATTCCATTGTCTTGGGTTAGAGTTCTCTTGCTTGAGGGTACACTTGGGCACACTATTCTATGTTATTTCTCTTCCTCTTATTTTGTTAACATGTTTATAGTTTACATTGGAAACGTTTATTTTAATCTTGTTACCAGTCTTAAAACATTTTATTTTTCCTTATTTCCTTTCCTCACAGGACTATTTTCCCTGTTGGAGCTCCTGGGCTTATAGCATCCTACTTTTCCAACTTGATTTGTAGCTTAGCAAATGATAATAATAATAATAATAATAATAACCAAGGCAAATGGAATGGTTCTTCTGCAGAAGATGGCCAAGAAACCAGCAAACATAGTGACAGTAAAAAATCTCAATGAATGGTTCAACACCTGGCTGATGTCCTTCACACAAGATTATGATGAAATTATCCTTGTCTGACACATACATGAATGATTCTCTGAAGTGTTACCTGGGATAAAAGAAAGCAAGGAAGAGCACCAATCTAGTATCAAGTTAGATGACACAAATATAAAAGTCATTCCAATGAGCAGGTTCCTTTCACTTAAGGCAATGGCTGACCTGACCAACTATCTAACAGCAAAGACGAGAGTACAACAGTACATAAACAAAATGGCCATAACCTCTTCTTGAGGGCATACCAGAAGCAACAAAGACTTGCTCTTCCAGAACAGCAATCATGAGGGAGCAGACATACAGCAAAACCTATTGGATGCACAGATGGTTTTCTTCTTCCCAGACACATATGTCCTAGTGTTAGTCATAGCAAACTATGAACTCATGCTGAAGGACACTTTCATTTCCATGAACTCTGGGGTTAAAGGGATAGAACCAATAGGGACAAAAAGAGCAAAGGCTTTGCAAGCCTTCCATACACTTACTGGCACTGAAAGCACTGGACAATCCTCTTGCATAGGCAAAACAACCTGGCTGCAAGTCTTAATGAAGGCAGACAGAGATGTATTGATTTCTCAGCAGATGCTTTCAACAGAGGCAGAAGTGATCAAAACTATGTTGACCATTCTGGCTAGCTTTGTCTCTGCAGTCTACTCCCCACGGCATCAACATCAAGACCATCTCCAATTTGTGATGGCATCCTGATAGTCCATATCCAAGCCAAAGTGTGTGGACAGGCCAGCATCACTCCGCAAGATCCTCAGTTGGATCCACTGCAGAATGGCTATCACAAGGAGTACAGTGGCCAGCTGAAACCAACCATGATAGATGACCTTCCACCACTGAGACGGTTAACTTCAATACAAAACAAACTGTTTTGCCAAATTTTCTTGCAGAACAAATAACTTATTCTACACTGAGCGTTGCCAGTGCAGGAGTGTGTCAGAAGGATGACTAAAAACATGTATGAAATGAATGATGACAATGATGGTGATGATATATAAAGACACTTTAGTTGCCCAAAAAGTGCATGTTGGTTCTTGATGGACATACACTTAGTGGAACATTCATGTGTCACCACATGTAAAATATCTAATAAAATGGAATATTTCAGTCAAATAAGCTTGTGGTTGAATATAATTTACCATACTTATTTTGATACCATTAGATTACTAGGCCATGATAATGGTGGTTTAGCAGTCAAAACTATAATATTTCTAAGTTATTAGAAGTTGAGATATTGAAGAAAACCTTATTTCTATGCAGGCATTTTGTCAAATCTAAGATGGCAGCCACATAAGTACCAGGGGAAATGGAAACATGGTTTTTCTGATTGCTTATACAATAGTTTTGAAAATTGTATAGTTTTCATACTCTCCACAAAACTCTAGCAAAATTTGGTGAACCTCATTATATAACTTGTTACTTTAATATCACATTTGAATGAATGCATACTATAGTAACATCAATAATGTTCTTCATTAAGTGATAACCAAGCATTCTTTTTTACATATCAAACATTTCCTCCTTTCTTAACAAAGTGTAGTTTTCCTGTACTGTACTTATACATAAATTTTATCACAAATAATTTTTTCATTGGGAAATAACAAGGAGTAAACAGTGTAATGCCTTCTGATAACAGTACATATATCAACAGAATTTGGATATAAAATCTATTATTTTGATAAATATAATTCACATAGCCAATATCTACAAAGCGCAAACTTCTCAACCTTAAAATGAAAAATGATATTTTAATTATAAAATAAATTTTTGAATATACTTACCCGGTGAATATATAATAGCTGCAACTCTGTTGCTCGACAGACAAAAAACAGTAAAAACTCGTCAGCGATCGCTATACAGGTTGCGGGTGTGCCCACCAGCGCCAACTGTCGGCCAGATACCACTCTCTCGATGTAAACAAAGACTCAATTTCTTCTCATCCTACTGCGTCTCTATTGGGGAGGAAGGGAGGGTCGTTTAATTTATATATTCACCGGGTAAGTATATTCAAAAATTTATTTTATAATTAAAATATCATTTTTAAATATTTAACTTAGCCGGTGAATATATAATAGCTGATTCACACCCAAGGAGGTGGGTAGAGACCAGTTAAATATGTTTACATCGTATAAGCTAAGAGTTTTTTATTTCATTTTGACAGTTATCAATATAACAAAACCAAAATAAATAGGTACCTGGTAAGGAAGTCGACTTAGACGAATACTCTGCCTTGTAAGTACGTCTTCCTTACGGAGCCCCGCGATTCTCTTAGGATGCTGACAGACCCCCAGGAGCTGAAGTATCAAGGGCTGCAACCCATACAACAGGACCTCATCAAACCCCTAATCTGGGCGCTCTCAAGAAATGACTTTGACCACCCGCCAAATCAACCAGGATGCGAAAGGCTTCTTAGCCTTCCGGACAACCCATAAAAACAACATTAAAACATTTCAAGAGACAGATTAAAAGGATATGGAATTAGGGAATTGTAGTGGTTGAGCCCTCACCCACTACTGCACTCGCTGCTACGAATGGTCCCAGTGTGTAGCAGTTCTCGTAAAGAGACTGGACATCTTTCAAGTAAAATGAAGCGAACACTGACTTGCTTCTCCAATATGTTGCGTCCATTATACTTTGCAGAGATCTATTTTGCTTAAAGGCCACGGAAGTTGCTACAGCTCTAACCTCGTGCGTCTTAACCTTAAGCAAAGATCGGTCTTCCTCACTCAGGTGTGAATGAGCTTCTCGTATTAACAATCTGATAAAGTATGACAAAGCATTCTTTGACATAGGCAAGGATGGTTTCTTAACCGAACACCATAAAGCTTCAGATTGGCCTCGTAAAGGTTTAGTACGAGCTAAGTAGAACTTAAGAGCTCTAACAAGGCATAAGACTCTTTCTAGTTCATTGCCTACGATCTCCGATAAGCTGGGAATATCGAAAGATTTAGGCCAAGGACGAGAAGGTAGCTCATTTTTGGCTAGAAAACCAAGTTGCAGAGAACAAGTAGCTTTTTCTGACGAATATCCGATGTTCTTGCTGAAGGCATGAATCTCACTGACTCTTTTAGCCGAGGCTAAGCATACCAGGAAAAGAGTCTTAAGAGTGAGATCTTTCAGGGAGGCTGACTGTAAAGGCTCAAACCTGTCTGACATGAGGAATCTTAGGACCACGTCTAAATTCCACCCAGGAGTAGCCAAACGACGCTCCTTAGTGGTCTCGAAAGACTTAAGGAGGTCTTGCAGATCTTTATTATTGGAAAGATCTAAGCCTCTATGCCGGAAGACCGATGCCAACATGCTTCTGTAGCCCTTGATAGTGGGAGCTGAAAGGGATCGTCCTTTTCTCAGGTATAAGAGAAAATCAGCTATTTGGGCTACAGAGGTACTGGTCGAGGATACAGAAACTGACTTGCACCAGTCTCGGAAGACTTCCCACTTCGATTGGTAGACTCTAATGGTAGACGCTCTCCTTGCTCTAGCAATCGCACTGGCTGCCTCCTTCGAAAAGCCTCTAGCTCTCGAGAGTCTTTCGATAGTCTGAAGGCAGTCAGACGAAGAGCGTGGAGGCTTTGGTGTACCTTCTTTACGTGTGGCTGACGTAGAAGGTCTACTCTTAGAGGAAGACTTCTGGGAACGTCTACTAACCATCGAATTACCTCGGTGAACCATTCTCTCGCGGGCCAGAGGGGAGCAACTAGCGTCAACCTTGTCCCTTCGTGAGAGGCGAACTTCTGCAGTACCTTGTTGACAATCTTGAATGGTGGGAATGCGTAAAGATCCAGATGTGACCAATCTAGGAGGAAGGCATCTATATGTATTGCTGCTGGGTCCGGGACTGGAGAGCAATAGATTGGAAGCCTCTTGGTCAGCGAGGTTGCAAAGAGATCTATGGTGGGTTGACCCCAAGTCGCCCAAAGTCTCTTGCACACATCCTTGTGGAGGGTCCATTCGGTTGGAATTACCTGACCTTTCCGACTGAGACAATCTGCTAGGACGTTCAAGTCGCCCTGGATGAACCTCGTTACTAGGGAGATGCCTCGATCTTTTGACCAGATGAGCAGGTCCCTCACGTCAGTGAGTGGGTACCTCCCTGTTTGGAGATGTACGCCAAGGCCGTGGTGTTGTCCGAGTTTACTTCCACCACTTTGCCTTGAAGGAGATACTCGAAGCTTCTCAAGGCCAGATGAACCGCCAAAAGCTCCTTGCAGTTGATATGCATGCTCCTCTGACTCGAGTTCCACAGACCTGAGCATTCCCGACCGTCCAGCGTCGCGCCCCAGCCCAAGTCCGATGCGTCCGAGAAGAGAACGTGGTTGGGTATCTGAACTGCCAGGGGAAGACCCTCTCTTAGACAGATATTGTCCTTCCACCAAGTCAGACAAGACTTTATTTTTTCGGAAATCGGGATCGAGACCGCCTCTAGCGTCTTGTCCTTTTTCCAGTGAAAAGCCAGATGGAATTGAATAGGACGGAGGTGTAGTCTTCCTAGTGATACAAATTGCTCCAGGGATGACAGCGTCCCTACCAGACTCATCCACAGCCTGACTGAGCAGCGTTCTTTCTTCAGCATCTTCAGGATGGAGAGCAGGGCTTGACCTATTCTGGGGGCCGACGGAAAAGCCCGAAAAGCTTGACTGTGAATCTCCATCCTAAATACAGAATAGTTTGGGATGGGACCAGCTGCGACTTTTCCAAATTGACTAGGAGTCCCAATTCCTTAGTCAGATCTAGAGTCCAATTGAGATCCTTCAGACAGCGACGACTGGAAGAGGCTCTGAGAAGCCAGTCGTCCATATAAAGGGAGGCTCGGATGTCCGATAAGCTTGGACTGCATGTCCTGCAGTAACACCCATTTAGGGTCAACGGAAGCAGGTGCGGCAACAGACGGGGTGAGCGACTGAGGCGGCACAACTTTGCCTCTCTTAGGCGGCGAGCAGTCATCCGATGACGGCAACGGGTCCGAACTGTCCCAGTGGCTACAACCGGGACGTTGGACTTGTCCTGAAGGGACCGACTTACGTTTCAAAGGTCTGGAGAGCTTGGTCCAAGGTTTCTTACGAGAAACACCTTCGGACGACGAGGTAAAAATGGGCTCTCTCGTCTTACGTTGGTAGGGGGGATCTTGGGGAGATACGCCTGATACCATAGAGGGAACGTCTGTTCGCTGATCAAGGCCTCTCGAACCCATGAGTCGTACGACATTGCTTCTCCCCTGGGCTTGGGAGCTTGCAAGAGGTCCCGGACTAGGAGGACGACAGGCACGAACAGACGAACCCTCAAGCGCAACACTGTTCACAACACTTTGAGAAACACTAGGCACTTTAACACTTTCCGCCGTGGCACTTTGGCACTTTAGTTCCTTTACGTCCGCCATGAATTGATTCCGGTCACTTGCTAGGGCCTCAACTCTCTCCCCCAAGGCATGAATAGCACGCATCATGTCTGCCATCGACGGTTCCTGAGTGCTAGGAGGGGGGTTAGGAACAACCACTACAGGGGAAGGATTAGGTTCAGGGGCATGTGGAGAGGAAAAATCTACAGACCTAGAAGAACTTCTCCTTACCCTATCTCTCTCTAGTCTGCGTGTATATTTCTCAAATTCAATAAAATCGAATTCCGAAAGGCCCACGCATTCCTCACACCGATCTTCCAATTGACAGGTTTTACCCCGACAATTGGAACAAACAGTGTGAGGGTCGAGAGAAGCCTTTGGAAGACGCCTATGACAGTCCCTAGCATTACATTTTCTGAACTTGGGAACTTGTGAAAGGTCAGCCACTTTGAATTAGTCAAGGGAAAATTCCAAAAAACGATCTAAGTCATCAACAATTAATCCGATCCAAAAAAGAGTTCAAGGATTTATTTGAAGAAAAACACCTGTACTGCGAAAGCTCAAACCAAATTAAAGTACTTCACCAAATATGATGTGAAAAAACTCCAGGTTCAACAGCGAGTAAAGTACGTCTTGTCGACACGTCGACAGAGAAGAAATTGAGTCTTTGTTTACATCGAGAGAGTGGTATCTGGCCGACAGTTGGCGCTGGTGGGCACACCCGCAACCTATATAGCGATCGCTGGCGAGTTTTTACTGTTTTTTGTCTGTCGAGCAACAGAGTTGCAGCTATTATATATTCACCGGCTAAGTTAAATATTTAAAAAAAAAAAATTCAAACCCTTTACCCCTATGTTTTTGGAGACCAGTCAACATGGTATCATACTCTTACTGTTGGGCAGAAAATGTGCCCGGTGGTCACCGTGAACCATTTAAGTTTCAATCATCAAAGTTGTTAAAGAACTATATCAGCTCTTATATTGTTGTAGGTGGGGGAGAGGGGGGAAATTATGTGACTTGTAAGTAATAAAATAATAAATCTTATACAATCCTGTTTATTTCGATGAGTTCTACCTATGACCCACATAGTTGACTACCTCACTTGTTACAAGGTGAGAGTGTGATGATAATTAAAATAATTATGGATTTAAATACCTTCTAAATAAATTTTGATAAAAATCAACTCTTACTCTAATACTATTCTATATTTGCACTGACCATGAAATTAACTAAAAGTAAGCATTGGCTTTTTTTGGCCCATCTTATTATGAAGCAACAACACTAAGATATACAGTACTGTAATCAATAACCTAGGCAAAGTAATTTTCCATTACACATCAGAATACTGTATAAGTAATAATATAAACTATTTAATCTCCTCATACACAGTTAGAGCTCCTTACCAAACCACAACTGTCACTTTACAACTGTCTGAGAAAAATACTTTATAAATTCAATACTGTAATTATATCAAGTGTAATATGCATTACAAATATCTATACCGTATAAAGTGCTAAATGATTCCTGGCAGAAGCTATACACATAATGAAAAATAAGAGTGGTATTAAAAGTAAGTCTGTCAGCATGCATTGTGGATTATCTAACACTAAATCAGAGTTCCATTACCAAATCATAAAAGATGTGCCATCAGCAAATTAAGTATGTTCTGAAATGGAAGCATATTTAAAGAGCCAGCTAAACATGTAGTTATGCTGCTCATATAGGGTCAATACTCATTTATTGAGTATATGGCAAGAAAGTAAATTTGTTAATAAATAGCTTTTAAAAGTTGTAATTGAGGATTGCTTGAGAGAAAGTAGTCAGTTTAAAATGAGATATATTTATACTAAAGTCTTTTATGTGGGTCATTTCCTAATGAGACAAACTTTATAGTTTTCACCATAACATATACAGTAACCTGAAGTCTTTTTGAACAAACAAAAACTTGAAACCTCTTTTGAATGAAGCTTGGCAAATACCGACTTCTTAATCCACTGATTTTGTCAGTGAGCGGCAGTCAAGATCCTTCCTAAGTGATGTAGTCACATCCGTATAACTATAATATGAGGAAATTCTTCAACTAATTTTGCATGTGCTTTAAAAAAAAAAAACTTTTGATAAGAAAGACATATATAGGTGACAATTATGAAAACTAACTCCACAAGACAAATTAGGCACATTATTCCTTAATGAATCCATTCTACTTCAAGTAAACTTTTATAACTTCAATATGAAATTGATATTTATCCTTTAATTCCTATCAATTAACTCTACTGAGGAAGGAAAATGACTGTGATGAAGCAGGTTCTTGGTCTACATATTGTTAACCCTAACAATTGGTAAAATGATCAAATTGCTCTAACCACAGTAAACTCCACATGCCTATAAAGAAATTAGAGTTCTGCAATTTGCTTTGGTGAAACCAGTGTCAAAT
This sequence comes from Palaemon carinicauda, assembly GCF_036898095.1. NCBI lineage: Eukaryota > Metazoa > Arthropoda > Malacostraca > Decapoda > Palaemonidae > Palaemon > Palaemon carinicauda. The sequence goes on along the minus strand of NC_090741.1, from coordinate 102,458,459 downwards.
GAATATCAATCTTTACTGTACATTATTTTAACCTTCCCTATTAACTAGTTCATTAATTGATCCTCTCAAATACAAAAATAAAAACAATCCATTTTCACAAGTAAAATTATTTGTAAGAGGTTTCTCAACTCTATTCCTATGAGGTTAAAAAAATATCTAAATTTTGAAAGCAATTTGTATTTTTCATAGCTATACAAAATTGAGTCCTTTAAAATGGGGAATGCCTTAAAAAAAGATGGAACAGACATTGAATTCATTAACGAGGTAGTTAACGACAAGTGGTGCATGCGGGGAGTAGGCGGCCCGCCCACACTCCTGTCAAAGACTCTTTTTCATTTTTTTTACATCCACCTCAGGACTGAGAAGGGGGGGTTAATTTCACAAACTCCAATTTGTATAGCTAGAAAAAAAAATACTACTAAAACTTTTTACTTGTTTCTACAGGTATACAAACCTATTAGTGCTAACAGGTCAGGATACCACACGGCATGTGGCCATCTGGGAGCATCCAGGGTCATCCTGAGACCTAGAGAGATCAACACGGTTGATCAGCTGGCTGAATGAAGAATAAGTGAAGGCACCCAGGCAATTCCATGGGCGTTAGAAGCCATGTTCAAACAGAGCCCACAGGTCTGGTTGGGAAAACAAAATACTGTTAGGTTCTTTCTTAGCCATGAAGTAAACAAAAAGTTTCCTGGTAATCAGGGGAACAAGCCCCTCTACTATGCAAGGATGGAAGGACCACTTCAACACTACAACCTGTCCCTGGTAACAGAGTGTATGGCTGACAGCTTTACCTGCTTTGCTAATTTGAAAAAGGGGTGAAGAGCAACTGTGCTCCTTGCTTGTTAACATATAATATTAGGGTGGTGTTGGTGCTCAACAACACCAATGAGTGCCTCCTTAAACATTCTAGAAACATTGCTTTCATTTCCAGGATGTTGAATTGAAGCTTTTTCCACTGACCACAAATCTCAGAAGACAAGGTGCACGCCACACTAATCCTTCAATGTATCTGATAACCAGTTGCATGTCTGGAAGTGGGAAGTTGCCTTTGGCTCCCCAGTGAGGTCTTCCTTGTCCAGCCACCAGGAAGATTGCCCATGCCTCCTGTCTCCCAGGAGCAGGATGGTTCAGGGAATCCCTGGAGGCTGACTAACTAAAGATCCTTCAAACACCACAGAAGGGATCCTGATAGAGGGGCCCATATGAAAAGAGCTTTTTCTGCAAGGAAAGTGGCCGAGAAGGCTTTACCAGCACTGTGCTGTGTGCCAAGATAATTGCCTTCCACCTGACAACACAAGACTCCTGAACTTCTCCAAATATTCAGGGGTAGGAAAAACCATTGTCCATGCAAAGTGCGTGTTGTGGCTGACCACTTGTCAAGCCACTTGACAGCCTGGAAGGTGGTCATGACAGAAGACTCCATAACTCAAAAGGCCGAAGGAAACATGTCTTCTGACTTGAGTCTCTCCAAGAGGGGTCCCTCCGACAGTGTGCACACAGACAGGTCGACCTGAGGAGGCGAAGGCGCAGCAGACTATAGCACACAGCACAATCACTACCTTGAGAGTACAGTATGTGGCAGGGCTTTGTTTGGTTGACCGGAATGAAAAATCTCAAATTTTTCAATCTGAAATATCCTAGAATGCTTCAGATGTTTTAAAGTGTGTGTGTGTGTATCCTGTACATTACTTACATATATAAATATATACACACAAACATAACAAGTTCTAAGATCTACAGTACAGATCTGATCATCTATTCGATTCAGGATCAACTAGCAAGATCAAACCATGGCAGCTCCAAAGAAGGACTCAATCCTTGAGGGGCACTGATGTGGCCATTAATGACCGAGGTCCAACCAGAAGGGGGACACCAAGGATGACTCACTCCGTTCATTGCACTCATGAGTGAGCACAAAAAGGAACACTGACTGAGGGTTCTCTGCTTCCACTGGCAGTGGGTCGAGGTCCAATACCTGTGGACCAAAAGAATCATAAGTACCCTCATACTTCAATGGGGCAAAAGGTTTGGCACGCTGCTCTAGAAAGGAAGTGTGACAGGAGCTCTGAGACTTGGACATTCTGTTCCTTGAAACATAGGCAGATTGGGGAGTCAAGCAGCATATGATATAGGTGAAAAACCAGGCCTAATATTATCTAACCTCACTGAACATACAAGAATTAGATTTCTTCAATGAGGTATAACCCTTGAACGATCTCAGCAGAACTAGTTGAGTAGAATTTGGGAGGCAAGAATTTCTTGCTTGCTACTTGGGCATCAACTAAACTGCTGTCTATCTATAGGCTTCCTGGAAGTCTGATAATGTAAAAGAGAAGGTAGTGTCCTCAATCTTGATCAATAAGCAAGAGTTCAGTCTTGTATGGGACTGAGCACTATAAAGAACTAAGTATCGAAACAAGTCGAGTTCCCGGTAAGTACGACTCTTATTGGTACTACCATTCTTCTTGGTATGTCCTTTTACTATGATTGTTATGCTAGGTACATTCTCGGTACATACAAATCATCAGCAAGCAATAATTGTTTCATGTGTTCAAACATGAGAGCGCACAAAATAGGTTACACGTGAAAAGGCAAGTGTTAATCCATAGGAGAGAGCACGCACATGCAAACTGATGAATGAGTACTAAAAGGAAGGCACTTGTCTTCAGGAGATTCTTCCAGTTCAGAAGCATATTTACTAAATAGATCATGTGTATCAACGTTGGTGTGCTGGTGATCAAGATATTATATGACAGTCATAGAGCATGGTTGAGCGCAAACAGGTGTGGCATCAAAATCTAATGAGTGGATGCCACATGGGGGGGCATACAAGAGGGGTAGCACTTGCGATCAGGCAATTGCACTCCCAGAAGTTATACTTCTTGGTGCAAATTGATGAGAGCGTGCCCTATTTGGGTGCTTGCGAGCATGTGGATACTCAAAGTCGGATGAAGATGCATTAAGAGGATATTATGTGCACTAGTGAGCAAGTGAACGCTCAATGTCAGTAACATGTACGTCAACTGAAGAATGTGAGCGATCAGGAACAGGAGAAAAAGTCTGAAGAATGCACTCTAAATGCTGAGCAGGCGAAAACAGGTGATTGCTCATACGAATGAGCGAGCGCAAGCAAGTGAACAGTATGCATGTCAAGTGAAGATTGCGTAAGCTCTGAGAGTACAGTACGTGTGATTTTGAACAGGAGTGTGTGTGCCATCAAGGATGTGCACATAAACAGGAGAATATCTAAAAACTGGAGAAATGCACGCTAATAATGTAGAGTGCACAAGCTTTCGTAGGAGAGGGAGAGCACAAACAGAAGATTGATCAAAAGTTTGAGAATGCATGAAAGAGAGATGCTCAGTATCAGTAGCATCCATGCAAATCGAGGAGCACATAAGCTCCAAAGAGGTCATGAGATCGCAAACAGGTCAGATGGTGCTCCCGTAAGGGTGCAAGTAGCTTGCTAATGTATAGTAGTGCTAATTGGCATAGCACATGTTCTCGTCATCGGTGAAGGATTGGACAACACTCTCCCCCATGGCCACGGGTAGAGAAAGAGTAAGTTTCGTATATGCAACTCCTAACAGTTGGTCTTGAAGAACCACGGGAAGAGAAACGGTAAGTCACCTACATGCAACTCCTAACAGTTGGTCTTAAAGAACCAATCATCCAACAAGGGCAGATCCTTTTTCTTCTAACCAACAGTGTGATCGAAGTCCAATGAATGCGTGTATCTGCTGTCAGTGTTCAGAGAGGAAGGTGTGGCAGAGGTGAAGGAATAACTTGAAGTTTTCCTTCTGTTAACGATGTGCAACTACATCCTCAGATACCACATTGTTGTCTATGATCCATATTAACAAAAGAATCAGGGAAGCTGAGGAACAAGAAATGTACGTACTGAACATCAGGATACACAACCAGTTACTGTACAATTATCAGGAAAACTGCAAAATCTTCAATACTATCCCTCGTCAGTAAAAAAATTAGAAAAAAAAACGGATTTTGAGCGAAGCGAAAAATCTATTTTTGGGTGAGATAGCCATGGCGTCCTGATGGAAGGATCCTTTTTGGTAGCTTCCTTGGGTAATCACTACTAGGATTTTCCCAGAGAATTAAACCACAGGTTATCACAGAATTCTAACTTCTGGAGCGAGTATCCTAAGGGTTTCCCCTTAAGACATCGTGTATCAACAGGGGACACGCATGTATTAACGTGCCACATAGCTATCTACACCCCATATAGAGTTAACGCTTCAATATGGCGGACAGAGAGCGGCTGGGAGCTGAGCCGCAGCCAATCTAGATGTGGCGATATCGGTACTCGCGATGTAAACAGACGGACGCCATTGCTTTTGATGACGTCACGTCCGTCCTCATCCGTAAGTCTGGAGCTCACTCATCACCATGATACAGCGGCGCAGGGCGGGACCTGATAACAGACAGGGCGGGTCCATCAGGACGCCATGGCTATCTCACCCAAAAATAGATTTTTCGCTTCGCTCAAAATCCGTTTTTTGGGCTCAAGCCATGGCGTCCTGATGGAAGAGTACCAGAGAATTAGTGTATCGTGGTAGACTTTTTTCCCCTTTATAAGTGAGTGCTAAAACATTGAGCCGAAAGCATAGTGGTCTATACTAGAGCTACCGTGAGGCAGTTGCCTTCCTGCCCCCCTGGCATGGAAGTCCCCACGGGCTATGCTGAGATCAAAGTGGTCATGGGAAGGCTATTCATATAGGCTGAAGGAACAATGAGATCCAGAAGATAAGTCAGAGCGATTTGGTATTCGCGTCGAAACAAACTTGAAGAAGTGGTGGTTGTACACTTCGTGCATGGAGTTGACTCATCTTCATAACTGAGTAAGTATTCGCTAAGGAAACTTACTTGCTCTATATAAATAAATGCCCGGAGTAAATCCTGGCATTTTCCTTAACCAAGAATAAAGGGTAAGAAAACTATGACAATTAGTATATTTCATAGTAAGAAAGGAGCAAGGGAGACGCACAAGTAATAAAATAGACATTTTATTAGATAATTGCAGGTAAATCAATACATGTCATGCAATAAATAGTAAAAAACATTTACATTGATAAAAATGTACATAGTCATAAAGGCGTGCTCTTGAGTCTGAAAGGGAAGAATCAAGTATTAGTAGGCACTCGTTCTACGGAACGTTAGTCTTTATGTAACACACGTCATGCACGTGGCATGTAGCACTCATGTGGTAATCTACTATGAGATTTCACCTGAGGTAAGAACAGTTAAAGAAAGCACAAGGTGGTTTCTGCTTCACTACGTATCACTTGAGGGTCAACATAGGCACCCGACGAGTTAGAGTCCCTAATAACTCACTGTTCTAAGCAGAGTTCAGAGCAGGTTTCATAACACTACCTGCGGCTACCACAAAATGTTTCACTTCGTGCACTTGTTTCGCATAATGTTTAAAGAAAACACGCGAGGATTTCCAGCCTGTATAGTTCTTGAGGCTTTCAAAATCCATACTCTGAAAGAAATTCAGAGACGAAGCGACTTTCCTAGGATCATGACCAGCGGGTGTACTGTCTGGATCCGCTCTGCGAATGAAGTAGGTGATTTTAGCTCTCAATTGTTTCAGTGACAGGTCGCTGCCCGATGTTTCTCCTTTGAAGAGTTGGCCTCCACCAAAGTTTGAAGTTCTATGAAGATAGATCTTAAGGCTCTCTACTGGACATAGAGAGGCATCTTCCTTCAAGGGGCATATCCTCCACGGGCCCCATCGTTTGGTAGGTAATTCGTTCTTTGCGAGAAACGTCGGATCAGGGAAGAGGGAGAGGTCTCCTGAATCGTTGAAAACGATATGTCCCTCTTCTCTAGATAGTGCCACTATTTCGCTGACTCAGGCTCCCGAAGCTAGAGCGAAGAGAAATATAACTTTCTGAGTCAGGTCCTTAAGAGGGCATGAATCATTGTCCAAGTTGGAGGCGAAGTGGAGAACTTTGTCTAGAGACCAAGTGATTGGTCTCGGAGGGGGTGCCGGTCGTAAACGGGCACAGGCCTTCGGTAGTTTGTTGAAGATGTCGCTAGACAGATCTATTTGGAAGGCGTATGACAAAGGTCTAGTCAAGGCCGATTTGCAAGTAGAAATCGTGTTGGCTGCCAAACCTTGTCCATGAAGGTGAATGAAGAAGGACATGCAAAAATCTATGGTGATTTTCGAGGGGTTCTTTGCCTTGACGAAGGAGACCCATTTCCTCCAAGACGATTCGTATTGCCTTCTCGTGGATTCGGTCTTGTATTCCTCGAGGAAGTCTAGACTCTCCTTCGAAATCCCAAACCTTTTCTTAGCGGCTAGGGTGAGAAAATCATGAGATGAAGGTCCTTGATTTTCGATGATGAAGCGAAGACAGTCGACTTCTGTATTTGCTGGGAGAGAACTGGGTCCGGGAGGGGGATCAGCGTTGGCTGCATCTCCAGGATCAAGCGGTACCAGTTGCTGCGGGGCCACTTGGGAGCCACTAGAGCTGCTGTCCCTTTGAAGGTTCTCAATTTGGAGAGGACTTTCAGCAGAAGATTGGTGGGAGGGAACAGGTAAATCTTGGCCCATCTGTTCCAATCCAAGGTCATGGCGTCCACCGCTTCCGCTTTGGGGTCCTCGTACGGGGCTACATATCGAGGAAGTTGATGGTTGTCGCTCGTTGCGAAGAGGTCGATCTGGAGTTCTGGGACTCGGTGAGAGATGAAGGCGAATGATCTTGCGTCTAGAGACCATTCCGACTCTATCGGGTTTGTCCGAGATAGAGCGTCCGCTGTCACATTGCGGAATCCTTGTAGGTGAACTGCAGACAGGTGCCATTTCTTCCTTTCTGCCAGACGGAAGATTGTCAGGAGCACCTGATTTATCTTGGGCGATCTTGAGCCCTGGCGATTGAGACAACGCACTACCACAGAGCTGTCCAGGGTCAGGCGAATGTGTATCGACGGGGGCGGGGAGAGTTTCTTCAGCGTCAGAAGAACCGCCATGGCCTCCAAGATGTTGATGTGAAACGTCTTGAATAGGGGAGACCAAGTGCCTTGAGCCTGTTTTTGGTGGGAGTGACCTCCCCAACCCTCCAACGAAGCGTCCGTATGGATGTTGAGATGGAGGTGGGTGTTGGAGAGGAAGGGACCTTTTTAGGGCCCTCGCTTCTGACCACGGCTTTAGAAGAAGTCGAAGTCTGCTTGGGAGCCGTCTCTTGAGGTCTCTTCGAGCGATGGATGCGGAACGTCTCCAGACTCCCGCTGCATCCTTTAGCTGTGCACGAAGCACTGGGTTTGTGATCGAGGCGAACTGTAGAGAGCCTAGAACTTGTTCCTGCTGGCGTCTTGAGATCCGTTTGGATTTTAACAGTCGCTTGACAGACCCTGCTATTTCCTTCCTTTTCTTTGCTGGAATGGAAAGGCGGTGTGACTGAAGATTCCAGTGGATGCCTAACCATTGGAACTTCTGAGCTGGAGATAGGCGAGACTTTTTCGCGTTTATCTGGAATCCCAGGTGTTCGAGAAACTGGGTAACTTTTCTGCAGGATTCTATACAATCCTCGGGCGAGGGCGCCCACACTAGCCAGTCGTCGAGGTAGGCCATCACCTGGACGTTTCGGATGCGGAGCTGTTGTACTACTGCGTCCGCTAGCTTTGTGAATATCCGAGGGGCCACGTTGAGTCCGAAGGGCATGGCCCGGAAGGCATAGCTTTTCCGTTGGAGTCGGAATCCAAGGTAGGAGGAAGCGTGATGGTTCATTGGTATGTGCCAGTATGCGTCCGCCAGGTCTATCGAGACTGTGAAAGACCCTCGAGGCAGGAGGGTTCTGATCTGTTGAAGAGTCAGCATCTTGAACTTGTTGTTCGATATGAATACGTTGAGGGGGGATAAGTCCAGAATGACTCTGAGTCTGTCTGAGTCTTTCTTGGGGACACAAAACAGTCTCCCTTGGAACCTTGTGGACTTCACCCTTCTTATCACCTTCTTGTTCAAGAGGTCTAGCACATATTCTTCCAGGAGGGGGGTTGAACGTTGGAAGAATTGCTGGAAGGTTGGGGGTGGTTGCGCCCAGCTCCAGCCCAGACCTTTCTTGATGATGCTGTGTGCCCAGGAGTCGAAGGTCCAACGATCCTGGAAGTGGCGGAGTCTTCCTCCCACCGGAAGCACTTCATTGCTTCTGGGGTCCTGAGGACTTGCTGCCTCGGCCGCTAGCTCCCTGTCCTCCTCTGCCTCTGGAGGGCCGGCGAGAGGAATCTCTGCCGGAACCCCTGCCTGAGCTTCTACCTTTGGGACGAAAGGTAGTGGAGTGCTGCTCGAAGGCGGGGTTGAAGGCTGGTGATGAGGACAAAACCGGCTGTGGGACCAACTGAAAGGTCTGTGGCGGCTGAGCGGCCACTTGGGGAGTAGCGGGTGCCGGAAACTGACGTCTGTGCTGACGTTGCTGGGGTCTATGCTTCGACTGCTTCCTCTTAGGCTGAGGACCGTCATCCTGAGAGGGCTTTCTCTTCCTAGACATGCCCCATTTGTTGAGAAGGTTCCTGTTCTCAGATGCGGCCTTGTCTGTGATCTCTTTCACTAGATCAGACGGGAAGAGGTACTTGCCCCAGATGTTGGAGGAAATCAGTTTCCGGGGTTCGTGTCTGACAGTGGCACTGGAGAACACGAATTCTCTGCAGGCTCTACGAGCTCGCATGAAGTGGTACAGATCCTTGACTAAGGTTGCCATATGAGATTTGGCAAGGACCATGTAATGGTCAGGGCCTCTGGTGTCGCCAGCCATTACGTCCATCTGGACCTGTAGAGTGAGAGATGCTGCCAGCCTCTCCTTCGTTTCCTGTTCCCTACGAAGGAGGTGATCGTTTAGCTTGGGGAGGTCCTCATTAAACTGACGTCCAGCAACGTCAGGATCTAGTTTGCCCACCACGAAGGTGTGTTGCACATCCTTCCAGTGTTTGGTGTCGGGCGGGGTGACTGTGGAGAAAGGTCTGCATTCCTCCAATGCAGGGCAGGATTTCCCTTCTTCTACAGCCTTAAAGCAGGCAGCGAAGGCCTTTTCCGTGAAGGGTATCACCACTTCATCGGGCGCAACGTAGGTGGGGTACTTCTTGCTCAGAGCCGGAAGTCCAGAGCAGGTAAGGCCTCTGCTCTTAAGCGCTTTGGCAAGCATAGCCTGGGCCTTCGAGAGATCGAACACTATTTTCTCCTTCGGTTCGGTCTCTTCCTTTGAGGATGGTTCTGAACGTAGACGGACGTAACAGTCCGGATACGCCTCAAAGCGGGGGAAGAACTCCACTTCTTCCAGGGGTATGGAACCGATCTTATCGCTGACGAAGATCTTGTCGTCGGCGATGACCATATGCTCGGCGAATCGCCACGGATTGTCGCTCGAGCATGCGGGGAGGTCCTTGATGGAGATTTTGCGAGATTCCTTGGAACCTCCCATCGACCGAATGATCTGGTGAGTTTCTTGGAGCTTCTGTTCCATCACGGATTCAATGAGCCGAATCATATCCTGTGCCGTAGGTAGAGGAGTCGTGGTGGAGGACGTAGACGGGAGAGACACTTCCGTCGGTGTAGGAGTAGGAGGGGGGATGGAGGGAGGGGCATCCTCCTTATCGGACTCGGTATACACTACCCGGTCCTCTTCTTCATCATCCTCCCCTTCACCCTGGGCCATAAGGGTTTTCTCGGTGTCCTCCGAGATCTCTGACATGCGTTCATCATGTTCTGAATCCAGGTGAAAATCATTCATGGACTGAGCCATGACAACATCAGGTTCCACTGTAATCTGGACTACGGGGATCTGTTCGACTGGGACCACTGAGTCTGGAGAGGCCTTTGGGAACAGCAAAGACCTCATTTCTTCTGTGGCTAGGTATGGTCCAGTGGCGTTCTTCTGAAAGCCACGTACCCACTTGCGTAGGTTGTCCCGAGCAGTGTTCCGAATCTCCGCTGAGGGAGAATCATAGAATGCTTTCTGTAAGCATTCTTGGCAGACCGAACAGGTGGTGGGGCCCCAGTATTTGAGATCCCCTCTCTTGTGAGCACAAGGGGCGTGTGTCCTACACGCTGTGTGTCCATAGAAGTGTGGCCGACGGACCGCGCAGAAGTCGTGGTCACACCTGACGTACTCCTCCTGTAAAGGAAAGAGACGATGAGTATTGTAGTCATAATATGGCTCGTATATAAAGTTAATTATTAACAAGTTAATATTAACTTAAATTAATTGTGATGCACAGAAGGGTGGGTGAAAGGAGACAGACGCATGCCTCGTGTAACCCGCCCGGCTGGTTGCCGTAGCATCGGACAGTCCCAGGTGGCCGTAGGCCTCCATGGAAGGTGTCTTGATAATGGGAATTCCATCTAGAATAACCATATTATAGACTAGGCTTGAAATCTTATCAAGAAAGTCTGGGGATCATGAGATCCTAGTAAGGTTCCGGCAACCAGACGTGCCAATTACACGTAGCGTGCTGGAAAGATGAAACACGCAAGAAGACAGAGTGAAAACTGAACAAAATGTACGATTCCGTACCAGTTTGTCTGCGTTAACAAGCCGTCTAGGTGCGGTTTTTAGGAGCTATCGCTAGTAAAGATAGCTGAGAGAAGGGGTGCAAGGCATCTTGCCACCTCCGGACGGGTCCGGCATACCCCCGGCACGCCGGAAGCCGCTCGAGCAGAGTTTCTGGCATTCAAGAATGATCATTCTATGGTCAAAAGAAGCCAGGGTGGCGGCAGCCGGTAGCGGCGGCCGCCGGCAAGGAGCGGCGGTTCCGGCAGCCGGAGGGTGACAGGGGTAAGGATAAAGGAGCATAGCCGGGGCCGGGGGCCGGCTGCTAGTGCCGGCACTCCGGGAGGGGTCGGCAGTGTGGCGAGGCTATGAGGGAATGGAGAGGCCACGGCGGTAAGCCGGCGGCCGGCGGCGATCCCCCGGCACTCGGGGGAAGGCGGCAAGGATAAGGAAGTCACCCGTAGCGGCGGTAATACCGGGGTAGAGGCGGCAAGGGACAAGCACCAAAGATGGAGGTGGGATGGCAAGGCTGTACTAGCCTAGTCAAGACACCTCTGGAAAAGGTACCACCATGATAGAGGTGAATCTATCATCCTAAGCAGGGGCCGCAATGGCCGGGGGCTAAGGCAGTCCAAGAGAGGACAGGGTGTACCCAAAGAAGGGGTGGAGACTCTTCATGTCGACCAAATGATAACTGACTCCATAGCACTATGGAGGGTCTATGTATCAGAGCGGACAACACTGGGAGCACCACGGGGTCCAGCACTCCAGCCTAGGGTGGAGTGTAGGACAGGGGACATATGAAGCCTAACCTACTGGTAGGTTAGGCTAGGCAAGAGATAGGTTGGGGGGGGGAAAGGGTCTTCTTATAAGAAAGGATGGGTTATGCACCAGAGCGGCCACCTAGGAAGGGAGATGCTCACCCTAACCTATAGTAGGTGGACCAACTGAAAAACGGTGCACGCGTATATTTCAGCAAGGTACATAAACCAGCCCTCCCAACCTAACCTGGATTAGGGTTGTTAGACCCTAATCAAGGAAGGGAGAAGATATCGCAAGGAAAAGGTCAAGGACCGATTCAGCTTAAAGGAGGTGATCCTACCTTTAAGGTACGCAACACTAAGGGAGGGGTCATTCCCTTAGGTGGGGAGGCGATACAGTACTCTGAGGAGTCTTGTCCTATCACATGTAATAGGGTACAAGATTACCAGAGGGAAGCCCTAGGGCTAGGGATGAAGAGAGCATATAGGGGTCCTATCATAAGGTTAGGTTAGCAAGGCACTCAAGATAACCTACCCCCTATATGGTCCCTGAAGGCGAAAAACACTTGCATCACTGTCAATGGTATTGTAAAATAATGCCAAAATCTTCATAACTAACACTAGGATCACTGAAATATCATGCATTAACACACTGGTATAGGCTCACTGGCCTAGGGGCTAATCAAAGCCTACTGGTATGGGGTCAGCGAAGACCCTAACTAATGCGTCAAAAACACGATATAAAGTTCCTAGCTATGAAGACTAAATAACTAATAGCGCTGATTAGTAATTTATATACCGGTAAGGCTGTTGCGGCTAACTAAATAAGGCATGCAAGCAACAGCAGCGTCATAAAATGTCACTGACCGGTCTGGCAAAGCTCTGCCACAATTATGCAAATATCTCGAAAAGTAAGATTTACTTTACGGTCAGAGCTTATTTAAACAATACTTTAACCTTTGTACTCAACTTTCCAGAAGAAGGTGAAGCTGAAGGTTGAGACATGGCGAGGATGCAAGCAGATAAAGTCGCACAAAGGGAAAAATACGTCCAATCGAGCGAGCTACTAGCAAAAGGAATGAGGACGGACGTGACGTCATCAAAAGCAATGGCGTCCGTCTGTTTACATCGCGAGTACCGATATCGCCACATCTAGATTGGCTGCGGCTCAGCTCCCAGCCGCTCTCTGTCCGCCATATTGAAGCGTTAACTCTATATGGGGTGTAGATAGCTATGTGGCACGTTAATACATGAGTGTCCCCTGTTGATACACGATGTCTTAAGGGGAAACCCTTAGGATACTCGCTCCAGAAGTTAGAATTCTGTGATAACCTGTGGTTTAATTCTCTGGGAAAATCCTAGTAGTGATTACCCAAGGAAGCTACCAAAAAGGATCCTTCCATCAGGACGCCATGGCTTGAGCCCAAAAAAGAAAATTATAAATCAGTTGAGGGTGCCGAAAGTACGTCTGTAATATCCGGCGGCTGAAAACATTAACTAGTGACACCTCATTATAATTTTAACAGAAGAGTTCCAACTATGCTGAAAGCACTCCTATTAAAGGATGAGGGTTTCTGTCTGTGTAGGATCTGTGGAACTTCAGAAGTTCAAACTTGTTGTGAATGTTTTCTGTTCAATAGGTTGCATAAGTCTTGTTTCATACTGTTTACACATGGTTGACCTATTTTAAAACTTTTACTGATCTTAATATATTTCATATTTTTTTTACTATTTCTCATATATAGTTTATTTACTTTTTCACTATTTCCTTTCCACACTGGGCTGATTAAAATGTTGGAACCCTTGGCCTTGTAAGATTCTGCTTCTTAGGGCCACTCCTGTGTGAATGCAGAAACTGAAAAGACATGAGATAAACTTCATCCTGATGGAGACAGTGGAACTGAACCCATGTCTCTGAAAAGGAAGCTATTGTATCGGGCTTAAGAATGGTCACCCATAATTGAAGAAACATGTTAGTTGAATGATGAATATTTCCTCAGGGAGGGAAAAACAGCTTTCACAGGGTCAGAGGTTCCTCTGTTCAGACAAGAATGATGCAGGAAACAGCAAACGCTAGCTATCATCTGATCCACAATATTACTTCCTTGAACACAAAGGTAGTAGCTAGAGGGTTAGACCTATCATGTTCTCTTAGAGGAGAGAAGTGCTCGCAAGCAGATCCAAAGAAGCTTCCTGAGAGAGACATCCTTTATGGCTACTACAATCTTTTCATCGCTCTTTTGACAGAGAAATTTCACACCATTCTTAACTACTGAGGTGCTTGGAAAGGAAACCAAGAAGTAACGGTTGATATTATTCTGAGCACCAAGATGGCTCGTGTCTACAAAGCTGACCTAAAGGTAACGGAGATGCTCAAGCTACTTATTGATCAATACCCTTACCAGCCTATCTCCAAGCCAACAATCACTAGATGACCCTAAAGGTTAGATATGGAGGGCCACACTAAGGGTTAGAAACAATCTTCCTTGTCACAAATACAAATGGGAAAGGTGAGAGCAACACCTAACCTTCCCCTGGCATCCATAGTCACAAACCATTTAACTGCCTGTAGGGCCCTAGTTAGCAGAGCAGGCAAGTAACATGACTCTCTCCCAAAGGAGAAGACTGATCGCCAAGGCACAGGAACTAAGAATAGGCCTTCCAATGTGACCATCACCATCATTAACTACTTCCCCCAGGGAAGCACCCAACAAATATATGGAAGGGAGAAAGATTTGTAGAAGAGGAAAAGAGAGGATAAACTACCCCCTACTTCCCATTACCAATGGGAACACTGACATTAGCACTCCACAGGGTTCACATTAAGAAGCAAGATAGGCATGTCTGGCAGGAGAAAATGATCACTATTGGGCACAGAAGAATGACCTGATGCAGTCCAATTGTTTATTGGACTGCACCAGGTCATTCCAATCTGAAGAATATGAAATACCAAGAAAGCTGAACTATGCTCAAAATGAAGTTTATAGTCTCCCTGATTGGCAGTGTGAACGATTCCCTTTACCATATGCATATCAATGCACTTCCACTGTTATGAGAAAGCCTTCATAACACTAAGGCAATTCTGCTGATAGGCAAATACACAACTACAAAACGAGCAACGTAAGAGAAGATTCAACAATCAGCGAGAGCAGCATTAAGCCTGCACTCGATGTGGCTAAAAACAAAAGTGAAGTAAAACAGGCAGATAATTTCCACCTCCTACCTACAGCTACTAAAGAAATTACCTTGTTAACAATTCAACACATGTTCCAGCTCTGCTGAAGACATACAGTGCTCCTATTTAAAGGACAAAAATTTTTATTTCCGAGGAACACTCACTACTCTTGACCTCAACAGAACGAGTGTCAATTGTACCGCAACAAGAGAGCACCTGAGGTTTTCAAACAAGATGATGGTCTTGTGGGAAAAGAAGATAACACAGATAAAGAGCTCGCTAAAATACTGGAATAACTATAATTTTTCACATTTTTTTCTTGGTGTAAGCTTTCACGTCAAGCATATAGCAAATGAACATTGGGGAAGATTTATTAAAATATAACAAACATTCAAGATAAGCTGTATTTTTCCCAGCTATACAAATGGCAGCTGAAATTATTAACAAGATAGTTATTGATAGGTGGTGAGCACAGGTGGCTAGCCCCATCCACACTCCTGTCAAAGACTTTACTTTTGACCTTAGGCATAGGACCGAGAGGGATGATTGAGGTGGGAAGTTTGACATTAAAGGACTCAGGTTTGCACAACTAAGAAAAATACCATTTACTTCTAAAATTTAGTATTTGTTCCTACTTGTATACAAACCTTTCATCCTTTGAAATAGGGAGACTCACTTATTGGTGGCTAAGACATCTCCCTAGAACTTAACTGGTTGGTTATTTTTCTTCTCTGGAATATGCCAGTCTCCTTGATCCAGTATAGGAGCAAGGGAGATGACTCCAGCAACATTTTATTAGTGGGCAGATGGGGCCGGACCAGTACTTGGATGATGAAGGAATTTCTCCAATAAAGAAAGACAGAGATTTCAGAAATACCTGGTGAATTATAGACAATGAATAGGTAATCCTTCCACCATCCTCCCTCTCCTACAGAGAGTAGAGGTGGAGAACTACATCTTACGGATCCAGGCTTATGAAAATGGTATTCGGAAATGTAGCTTTCCAACATCAATGTCAGATTCAGTATAGACCGGTATAAATTCTTCTTTCCTGAATTAAGGAAAGGAAAGAAGCAGAAGACCCAATCAATTTACGTTTTCTCCACACATATAAGCTATCGAACACATTACCATAGACAAGATGGTTCCTGTCCCTTATGCAGGCTGGGTTGGTTACACAACTACTAAACCCACTACCACAGGACCAAAATCAAAGAGTTGAAGGGCTTACGGGTATACTCCGTTGAATAGAATGCTGTGTAAGATGTTTGGCACTTCCAAATCCCTTCATCACCTGTCTGACTAAAGATTCTTTGGAGTCTAAATGAGACCTAAACCCAACTTCATGACCTGTAGTTCAAGTTGGTATATCAACCTCCTCAATAGTCAAATCACATTGAGCTTAATTGTCTCACAAATCCTGAAACTGTTCATTGATACCTCTTTCTTAGTTCTGCCAGTACTAATGAGTAGCTGACACTCAAACCCGAGTGCCTAACTGGACACAAAAGTAACTCTTTTTGATTACCACCCAACTGAAGAGAGGGGATGGAGGTCTTAAACCTGGGTAGTGTAACAAAAGGTTCTGGGCTTGGTAAAAAATTCAGCCACAAATTAGAGACCTCATTGCAAACTTCTGGGATACACAAAATAATCCATGCAACTCACCAAAGACACTGCTAGCAAAAAGACAGCTTCTAGGGTTAGAGCTCTCACATGGCCTTCTCAAAGATTCATAAGGAGTACAAGCAAGTCTTGAGAACATAAGTCCCATACCACTGCAGAAGCCTGAAGTTCCAGCGTGGGCGAGACTGCCGTTAAGTTCTACACAAACATCGGCAGCTTCCATGAAGAGAAGTTCATATTATTCACTCAGAAGATAAGACTGCTCATCCTTGAGCAGTAGCATTCCATAGTTGAGACTGTGTGGCACTTCTTGGTGAAAATCAATGAGAATGTTTGTAATTAGTACTAAAGATGCTAATAGATTGGAATATCCCTTAGCTTGAGGCCATCTAAGAGCAACAGGTTTAAGCGAGACATGACGTGATCAACACTTGGTTGATCAACTGGCAAATCAAACTGAAGAATGGGGAAAGGCATAGGCTTCCCTGGATGTATTTGGCTGGGAGCGCCACAGTACATTTTGGAACCCAGATGTGCATTGCGTTGTTGACTGCAAAGAGGTAGGGAAACTGCCTCCTTGCTTGTTGATGTAAGCTACCATGGCAGTCTTGTTGCTCATCAACACTTGAGGGGTTCCTCGAATGTTCTTGGAATGATTGTTAATCTCAATAACTTTGAAGTAGATGCATTTTTTCTGCTGACCACACACCTAATACAACCAGATTGCCTAGGTGAAAGCCAGACCCCTCCTTTGAGGCACCTGAGGTAAGGTTGCCTCCATTTAGCCACCAGGAAAGGTCAGGCCAAACTTCCTGTCCTACTGGAACAGGATAGAAATAAGATTTCTGGAGGACGACCAGAAATTTCTGAAACAAGGATAGCTGTCTGAGGTGACTTTCCCATGTCGAGCTGGAGGTACCTCCTGGAAAAAATAGTTGTGTTAACTCTCTTAGCTTGCTGATGTGACAGCTGCTACCATGTCTAACAGCATGCCCAGATAATTCAACCTCTTCTTGGGTGTGAGCATCAACACTTAATTTATCATGATCCCCAGATTGTGACAAAAAGAAAGAAGGATATATTAATCCTGTAGCAACTGCCTCCCTAATGAGGCCAGGATCAACCAATCGTTATGATACATCAAAAGACGTATCCTGTATGAGAGAGGTCCAAGTTGCCATTAACCCTTTTACCCCCAAAGGACGTACTGGTACGTTTCACAAAAGCCATCCCTTTACCCCCATGGACGTACCGGTACGTCCTTGCAAAAAAAGGCTATAAAATTTTTTTTTTCATATTTTTTGATAATTTATTGAGAAAATTCAGGCATTTTCCAAGAGAATGAGACCAACCTGACCTCTCTATGACAAAAATTAAGGCTGTTAGAGCAATTTAAAAAATATATACTGCAAAATGTGCTGGGAAAAAAATAACCCCTTGGGGGTTAAGGGTTGGAAATTTCCAAATACCCCGGGGGTAAAAGGGTTAACATGAACATTTGAGGGAACACCCAGAAAGCAGAGTACAATCAAAACATAGGGTCTACTTCCACAAGGACTGGATGTATGGTTACATGGAAGTAGGCTTTCTTCATGTCAACTGAAAATATGTCTCCTTCTCTGATGGAACTCATTACAGTTCATATCATTACATCTGACTGCTGAACAAACTGATCTTCAGCTCTCATTTGACATTTCCACCAGGAAAAGATGATTGCAGAAGCCCAGAGATCTGTCTCGAATGTCTTTGAGCACAATCTTCTCAAACATCATTTCAGCTATGGAACAATGCTGAGGCTTTAGGTGATACTGGAGAATTGCTACAAACACTATCAGTGTGTAAGATAGGGGAAGGCCAAAGGTCCAGAAAAAGTAAGAAGTACCTATCCAGAAGGACACTGACTACCTAGGGTCAGCGTCGTTCTCTGCCAGATTGCCCAATGGTATGACACGCAGCCCCTAAATTGTGGCAGCAGTATAGGGGGACTCCAACGTAAGCGTCTCCCTCTTACTTCTATGCCTCCCTTACTGAAACGGTCAGTTCAGGGACTCTGAAAGGGCTGTACATGCACAGGATCCTTCTGAGTTGAAGAAGTTGCAGGTGGTCCTGATTGAGGTCGAGGGAAGGTCGAGACAACCTTCTTCTACATTGACCTCACAGGCATGGCCAAAACACCTAAAAGGAGATGTGCAGGGGATCAGGGCATCCTGCAAAGAAGATCTCCACTTCTTCATCACAGTCTTATGTGATCCCTTGGCAAGAATGACGTGGAATCCTGCATGAACACTTTCAGAAATGCCAGGGCTACCTTTGGCATAACTAGTTTTGAGAATAGGTGCTATGGCTCTCAAAAGTAACGTTAACAAAAAAGGAAAAATAACCTGACACACTGGTTTCATGCGAGGTGAAAAGAAAGTGGTGGGTCTGAGTGTTGGGGAGTGGATGCGAATGTTATTTGTCAAGTGTTGTGTGAGGTGAGAAAAGAGTGGTAAGCCTGAGGATTGGGACATATATGACCTAAGATAGTATTATATTGTAATCTGTTACTGTGTCATATTATATTCATGTATATCATGCAGTTGTGATAACACAGTAAGACTAGAGGGCTCTAACATAGGCACAGTAAAAAATCTAGCGTCTACGACAGATAACCCCACATACCAACCATACAGAGACAATAAGTAATCTAGCAGCATATGTCATTGTGTTCCCTTAGCCATTTTTCACACTACACATTAACTTGACTTTTGGGAGCTATAGTACATCAGAGCGTCCCTCCCTTCATAACTCACTTGACCCACTGAGCGATAAAAATATCACTGTTCACCAGACAGTACAAGCCTCCTATGTGGTTTATAACCCCATTGTCTTCATGAAGTACGTCATGGTACCTGACCATTGGTCAAGCCACAAGACAGCTTGAAAGGTAGCCATGAAAGAAGTCTCCATGGCCACAGACTATGAAGCCAAGAATTGCATGCCTTCTCATCCAAATTTCAGCACACAGAGGGGTTAAACTGAAGACGTGCTGACGCAGAAGACTTGAAATTGGGGGGTTGTACCTGTTGAATGGCAGAAAACAGGAGTGTTCTCAAATCCAGTCTGATAATCATCTCAATTCAGGGCCAACTAGTTAGATTAGACCATGGCAGCTTCAGACAAGGTCTCGATTCTTGAGGGCCACCCAAGCACCAATCAATGACCAAGAACCTACCTGAAGCCGGAGCCATGGTTGCCGCACCCAGTTCATTGCACTCGCTAATGAGTGCAAGAAACCTCAACAAAAGTACTGTCTGACTTGGTTCTCTGCTTCTGTTGGTATGGGCCAAGGTCCGATATCTTCGGGATACGAGAATCCAGCGCATTCTGTTTCAATGTCAGAAGCAACAACATAATGGGGGCTGATGAAGGACCAGGATGGTTGTCATTGGAGAGAAAATTTCTGATACCAATCAAATTAGAGACAAAAGAGGCAACAAGCAAGGGGCTGTATTACATCAACCAGCAACCCATAGCAGCCTGCTATTGGCTTAAGAGTGCCACATTCTCAATTTGACATGAAGTAATATAAAAAATCAAGAAGGAAATAGCACTGCCCCCTTAAGGTAGAAAGGTGAAAGCTAGCCACGCTACCAGTTTGTCAAGCCACCACAGTGGGGGCTAGGAGCATAGGCTATAATCTAGGCCCCAAAGGAACTGAGAGCACAGGGTCATGGTCAGTAAAATGTGCACGACCCAGCATGGGGCCGTTCATTTATGGCCAGCATGTCTTCCAAGGTAGTTAGACCAGCAACCAGGTACATGGGCCAAGGGGCCGAGGCTGTAGTCCTGACCTCACAACAAAAGGTCAGGTACTACATGAAGCCACCTATCTCCCCAAAAATAGAAGTGGAGTCATCAATAGTCCTAATCTTGCAACTATAACTATCCTTCTTTAACTTCTTGTTCTTCTTTGAAGAGGGGTCACAATCAGAATCCAAAGTGCAATAGGAGGAGGAGGAAGTGCTGGGAGAGGAGAATGAGCAAACTCGTTTCTTTCTCTTACCAACTTTATCCTTGGGTTCTGCAAGAAGAGAGGTCATCTGAGAGACCATCAACGACGAAGCCTCCCCAAAGAGGAGAACCACAGGGGTTGCTCTGAGAAAAACCATAACTTTGGAATCACTGCACAGGTGAAGTGGTGGGAACTCATACTAGCACTTGTAACACAAAGAGGCTGGGGTCATTGTTACAAGGAGTATGGGAGGCGGGGCTGCTGGGGTGAATTATTATTATCATTACCAATTGCTAAGCTACAACCCTAGTTGGAAAAGCAGGATGCTATAAGCCCACGGGCCCCAACAGGGAGAATAGCACAGTAAGGAAAGGAAAGAAGGAGAGATAAAATATTTCCTATATAAAATATAAATACTTTAACAAACAAGAGGAAAAGAAATTAGATAGAATAGTGTGCCTGAGTGTACCCTCAAGCAAGAGAACTCTAACTAAAGGCAGTGGAAGACCATGGTACACAGGCTATGGCACTACCCAAGACTAGAGAACATTGGTTTGATTTTGGAGTGTCCTTCTAGAAGAGCAGCTTACCATAGCTAAAGAGTCTCTTCTACCCTTACCAAGAGGAAAGTAGCCACTGAACAATTACAGTGCAGTACTTAACCCCTTGGGTGAAGAAGAATTGTTTGGTAATCTCAGTGTTGTCAGGTGTATGAGGACAGAGGAGGATCTGTAAAGAATAGGCCATACTATTCGGTGTATGTGTAGGCAAAGGGAAAGAACCGTGACCAGAGAGAAGAATCCAATGTAGTACTCTCTGGCCAATCAAAGGACCCCATAACTCTCTAGCAGTAGTATCTCAATGGGCGGCTGGTGCCCTGGCCAACCTACTACCTATAATGACACTGAAGATATAATGATAATCTAAGGAGATGGGAAATGGGGAGACATGAACAGTTTATTGGGGCTGGAGTCTTCCTACGTCCTTATGGCTTCAGCAATTCCCTTTACACAGGTGTAAAACCCTACTTCCCTGGTCATTAGCTTGGGGCACACTGAGGGGATCACCACTGGGGTTATTGATACTGGGGCCACTAACACTGGGATCACCATTAAATAACTGGTGTCACTGGTACTGGGGGCACCTGAGGCAAAGTAGCCTTAGCTACCTGCTCCCTCAAAATGACATCCAGGACCTACATGTAGAGCTTCCTAAGTTCCCTCGTTGTCAGTGGTCTGCAAGTAAGAGCTTCTAGCACATGTCAAGTGCAGCGATCACCTCACTCACAACCAACCCTTCAAAAAAGAAAAATGGAGTTTTTATGATAAAACAAAGTTTTATGAATACTTACCTGGCAGTTATATATATATAGTTTAAGTCTCTGACTTCCGGCAGAATTTATTCGAAAATCGCGGCAACCGCCTTGTGGTGGTTGTGCGGTTAGATGGTTAACAACCCTTACAGGGTGGTACCTGGAATCATTCCCGTTTTCTGTTCCTCAGATTATCTTTGCCAGACCTGTCTCCTGAGGGGAGGTGGGTGGGCTTTAAAATATATATATAACTGCCAGGTAAGTATTCATAAAACTTTGTTTTATCATAAAAACTCCATTTTTATGAATAGCACTTACCTGGCAGTTATATATATATACTGTATAGCTGATTCACACATTTAGAGGAGGGAAACAGACAGTAAAAGTCGTTGGGGAAACAACAAAAGAGTTGTAGGAGAAAAAACACCTTGATTCCTTACCTGCTAAGGTAGCTGACTTCAAAGGTTACTGCCTCTAGAGTTGCTTTCCCTTAAGAGTGTTCAGCCAGGAGTAGACCCGCTATGCTGCAAACAACTCAATCGAGTCTGTCAAAGGGGTAAGACCAACAACTTGACTAGACTTCAGAAACTACCTTCGCCCCATATAATAAAAACCTGCAGCCTTACTAAAACTAACCCCCTAACCTTGCAGAAATAGATATAAACTATCTATCTGGACTGAGGGAACTGTACCACAAGACGAGGTCCTCAGACAAAATGTTATTTTCCTTAGTAAAATAAATTTTTGAATATACTTACCCGATGATCATATAGCTGTCAGCTCTGCTGCCCGACAGAAAAAACCTACGGGTGGAATACGCCAGCGATCGCTATACAGGTGGGGGTGTACATCAACAGCGCCATCTGTCAAGTAGGTACTTAAGTACTCGATGTCAACATAGAACCAATTTTCTCCTCTGTCCACTGGGTCTCTATTGGGGAAGAAGGGTGGGTCCTTTAATTTATGATCATCGGGTAAGTATATTCAAAAATTTATTTTACTAAGGAAAATAACATTTTTCAATATTAAACTTACCCGATGATCATATAGCTGATTCACACCCAGGGGGGTGGGTAGAGACCAGCATTACATGTTGACATTAATATGAGCTAAGTATTCCGTATTTCATTTTAGCAGTTATTCAAAATAACAAGCATAAAATAAATACCGTATATACTCGTGTAATGTTCGACTTCGTGTAATGTTCGACCCCCCTATTTTGCCTTCAAAATCATGAATTCATCATATACCTCATGTAATGTTCGAGTCTTGATTTTGGCAGTAGGCTAGATGTCTTTTATCTCCAGCATACCATAATTACCAACAAAGTAAGGGTTATGCCTAAGTGCGATAAACAAATGTATAAAACAAATCGGAACAACACCTAAATACTAACATCTGTTTACAATAACAATTGAGTATTCAGCGTACATTTTCTAGCGAACACTTTAGTTGCAAACAGCCGATTATCATCACCGCCTAATAGCTTTCAAAAACAAGCAAACACTTCAAGTAGCAAACAAAATTAGTTCATCGTTTTGAGTAACAAATTACCATTACCGGTAATTGCAGGTAATTACGGTGATTATAATTACCCGTTATGCTAATCATTTTTTTTCCTCACAAAATATATGAATAAGAATTTACTCATAACCCATCAAGATGTCTACCAAGAAATATAAAAAATTTACTGCAAAATTCAAGCTTCAAATTATTGCAGCCGCTGTCCGCTGAAGCGACAAATAACGTTCAAGCCGTAAAAATGTTTGGAGTTACCGAAACTAGCGTTCGAACTTGGAGAAAAAAAATGTGGATTCAATTAATAAAAATTTTTGCGGTTTATTATTAATATAAATTAATATACAATACCAAGTAAAATAAAATGAGCCTTATTTTTTCATTAACCATATCACGTTATAACGTACGCAACCCGACAGTTTGCTAGCTTCATAGCTGCTGCGTTATGGTAAAGTCATTACTCCTAGCAAAAAAAAAACTATTTATGATTGTTTAGGAAATAAAATCCATGCTAATAATATGTCTGGTGTTAAATGAACATGGTTAGTACTGTATATATAGGCCTAGCCTATGTTTACCTACCAGAAGGTAACCTTATATACGTGTAAGCATAGCCTACGATTACCTACCGGTAGGTAGCATAGCCTAGGGTAATTTTCGCGTAGGCCTAGCTTACGTTTACCTACCGGTAGGCCAGAAATTTTTACTGTTTCAAATATATATCTCGTGTAATGTTCGACCCTTACTTTTTTAACTGAAAAATAGGCCTTCAAAAATCGAACATTACACGAGTATATACGGTAAGTACCTGGTAAGGAAGACGACTTGAACAATTACTCTGCCTTTTTAAGTACGTCTTCCTTACTGAGCCTCGCGATCCTCATAGGATGCTGAGTGACTCCTAGGAGCTGAAGTATGAAGGGTTGCAACCTATACTAAAGGTCCTCATCAAAACCTCTAATCTAGGCGCTTCTCAAGAAATGACTTTGACCACCCGCCAAATCAAGTAGGATGCGAAAGGCTTCTTAGCCTTCCGGACAACCCACAAATATTTCAAGAGAAAGATTAAAAAGGTTATGGAATTAGGGAATTGTAGTGGTGGAGCCCCCACCACTACTGCACTCGTTGCTACGAATGGTCCCAGAGTGTAGCAGTTCTCGTAAAGAGACTGGACATTCTTAAGATAAAAGACGCGAACACTGATTTGCTTTTCCAATAGGTTGCGTCGAATATACTTTGCAGAGATCTATTTTGTTTAAAGGCCACGGAAGTTGCGACAGCTCTAACTTCGTGTGTCCTTACCTTCAGCCAAGCTTGGTCTTCCTCATTCAGAAGGGAATGAGCTTCTCGTATTAACAGTCTGATAAAATAGGATAAAGAATTCTCTGAAACTGAACACCATAAAGCTTCAGACGGGCCTCGTAAAGGTTTTTAAAATAGAACTTAAGAGCTCTTACAGGACATAATACTCTTTCTAGTTCATTTCCAACCATACGATAAGTTTGGAATATCGAACGATATTGGTCAAGGCCGAGAAGGCAGCTCGTGTTTGGCTAGAAAACCAAGATGTAGAACATGTAGCCGTTTCGGATGAGAATCCGATGTTCTTGCTGAAGGCATGAATCTCACTGACTCTTTTAGCTGTGGTTAAGCATATCAGGAAAAGAGTCTTAAAGGTGAGATCTTTCAGGGAGGCTGATTGAAGCGGTTCGAACCTGTCTGACATAAGGAATCTTAGAACCACGTCTAAATTCCAACCAGGTGTAACCAAACGACGCTCCTTCGTGGTCTCAAAAGACTTAAGGAGGTCCTGTAGATCTTTATTGTTGGAAAGATCTAAGCCTCTGTGACGGAAGACTGATGCCAACATGCTTCTGTAACCCTTGATAGTGGGAGCTGAAAGAGATCGTTCTTTCCTCAGATATAAGAGGAAGTCAGCTATTTGAGTTACAGAGGTACTGGTCGAGGATACGGATACTGACTTGCACCAGTTTCGGAAGATTTCCCACTTCGATTGGTAGACTCTAAGGGTGGATGTTCTCCTTGCTCTAGCAATCGCTCTGGTTGCCTCCTTCGAAAAACCTCTAGTTCTCGAGAGTCTTTCGATAGTCTGAAGGCAGTCAGACGAAGAGCGTGGAGGCCTTGGAGTACCTTCTTTACGCGTGGCAGACGTAGCAGGTCCACCCTTAGGGGAAGTGTTCTGGGAACGTCTACTAGCCATCGAAGTACCTCGGTGAGTTATTCTCTCGCGGGCCAGAGGGAAGCAACTAGCGTCAACTTTGTCCCTTCGTGAGAGGCGAACTTCTGCAGTATCTTGTTGACAATCTAGAACGGAGGGAATGCATATAGATCTAGATGTGACCAATCTAGTAGGAAGGCATCTATATGAACTACTGCTGGGTCCGGGATAGGTGAGCAAAGTATTGGGAGCCTCTTGGTCATCGAGGTTGCGAAGAGATCTATGGTTGGCTGGCCCCAGGTGGCCCAAAGTCTCTTGCATACATCCTTGTGGAGGGTCCAATCTGTTGGAATTATTTGACCCTTCCTACTGAGACAATCTGCTATGACATTCAAGTTGCCTTGGATGAACCTCGTTACTAGTGAAAAGTCTAGACCTGTTGAACAGGTGAGGAGGTCTCTTGCGAACTCGTACCATGTCAGAGAGTAGATCCCTCCTTGCTTGGAGATGTACGTCAAAGCAGGGTGTTGTCCGTGTTCACCTCCACCACTTTGCCTTGAAGGAGAGACCTGAAGCTTTTCCAGGTCAGACGTACTGCCAGTAGCTTCTTTCAGTTGAAATGCATTGTCCTTTGACTCGAGTTCCATAATCCCGAGCATTCCCTACCGCCTAATGTCGCACCCCAGCCTACGTCCGATGCGTCCGAGAAGAGAACGTGGTTGGGAGTCTGAACAGTCAGGGGAAGACCCTTTCAAAGGTTGATAAAGTCCTTTCACCAATTCAGACCAGACTTTATCTTTCCGGAAACCGGGATCGAGACCGCTTCTAGCGTCTTGTCCTTTTCCAGTGAAAAGCTAGATGATACAGAAGAGGACGGAGGTGTAGTCTTCCAAGTGACCCAAATTGAACCACGGATGACAGTGTCCTAACCAGACTCATCCACAGCCTGACAGGGCAGCGTTCCTTCTTCAGCATCTTCTGGATGGATAGCAGGGCTGGGGGTTGATCGTCTTGTTCAGCAATGTCCTCATCAGAGGGTTCCTCATCCGAAACTGATGAGGAAACGGCAACGGAGTGGGCAACGTCTGACTCGCTGAATCCGGCCGCACGGGTGGATGCGTGACGGAGCCGGACACAATATCATGGTACTGCTGCACAGTCTGTGAACTGTCAACCATGGGGACGCGAGGAAGTACAGCGTCAACCCGAAACTGTCTAGACTGTCTGGGTTGTGCAGTCAACCCCCTACCGGGTTGCTGAGGTTGCCGCACTGCGTCACAACAAGTCACCTCTGTTGGTTGTTGAACGTCTTCCTAGTGACACACTGAACGTCCACAACCACCTCCGAGAGTCGCTTAACGTCAACGTGCGACTGGCAACCCACACTGGGTCGCATCGGTGGAGGGACCACCTCAACTGGCGGACGCGAGTAGGATACCTCAGCGTCAACAGGGCGCACAACCAACCGGTAGGAAGGTTGTTGGCCAGAAGGTTCTTCTCCGTAAAAAATCCTCTATCAAGGAACACAAGCTTGGACTGCATGTCTTGCAACAAAGCCCATTAGGGTCTATGGGAGCAGGTGTGGCAACAGACGGGGTTAGCGACTGAAGCGGAACCATTTACCATCCCTGGAAGCCTTGTTATGCTTCAATTAAAGTCCATAGGAGGCTAAGCAGCTTAAGGCTCCTCTCCAAATGACAGAGTCCTCAAAGGAATATCAGTAGGAGGGAGAACAGCACTTTCTCATCTACAGGAACCATGTCCGAGAAAAGCTAGGTTATCTCAGTGAGGGTCTCACTGGTGCATAAGCAGCAGAACAGAAGGCAACGTTATGTAACTGCTTGACAGTCTGTGAACTGTCAAAAACTGAACTGTCAACCACAACAGGTGCGTGAGGACATACAGCACTGGTGCATTAGTAGCAGATCAGAAGGCAACGTCATGTAACTGCTTGACAGTCTGTGAGCTGGCAACAACCAAAGCTGTGTGGGGAAGCCTCAACTCCTGACTGACTAGTCTGCTGCGGGCGAGTGGCGGTAACCACAGTGGGTTGCGGAGGCTGACACACCGTGTCAAAACACGGCAGCTTGTGGTAGCTCACGCACGGCAACGGAGTGCTCCGTGTGTCTGTGGGAGTCAGCATGCGTCTGGCAGGGTCGACTGCGCATGGGTGGAGGAGCTCTCACAACAAGAGTGTGGGAGCAGGCAGCCATGCTGGGCGCACAACAGTGGCAGGTTGTAGGCAAACAGGTGCATCGTCAACCTTCTCCGCAGTCGGAGTGTGGGAGCAGGCAACAACCAAAGCGGAGTGGTGGTGCGTGGTGGGGACTGCCGTGGGTTGCGGAAACTAACGCATCGCGTCAAAACACGGCAGCTTGACTCCACCTTCCCACTGCTGATGCGGTAGCTCACGCATGTTAACGGAGGGTGCCGCACGTCGGCTAACGTCAACATGCGTCTGGCAGGGTAGATTGCGCATCGGAGGTGGAGCTCTCCGCAGCCGGAGTGTGGGAGCAGGCAGCCTCAGCGTGAGCTGGGCGCACAACCGTGGCAGGTTGTAGGCTAACGGGAGCAGTGTCAACCTTCTCCGCACGAAACTCCTGCATAACCGCAGCTAACTGAGTCTGCATAGACTGCAGTAAAGACCACTAGGGTCTACAAAAACGGCAACAGACGGAGCTACTGTCCGTTGTGACTGAGGGTCTAAAACAGCTGGTGCGGCAACAGACGGAGTCACTGCCTGTTGCGGTACCACCTTGCCTCTCTTGGGAGGTGTGCAGTCGTCGGATGACTGCAGCGAGTCCGAACTGACCCAGTGGCTACACCTAGGACGTTGGACTTGCGCGGAAGGGACCGACTTGCACTTAAAAAGCTGCAAGATGTGGTCCATGGTTTCTTACGAGAAACCTCTTCCGCAGACGAGGAATAAATGGGCTCTCTCGTCTTTGTGTGGGTGGGGCGATCTTGGGTAGATACGCCCGAAACCACGGAGGGAAAAACGTCTGTTCGTTGATCAAGGCCTGTGGAACCCATAAGTCGTTCGACATTACTTCTCCCCTGGGCTTGGGAGCTTGTAAGAGGTCCCGGACTAGGTGAACGACTGGCACGAACAGACGAACCCTCGGACGCAACACTGTAACACTTTGCGCATATCACTTTATCACTATAGATTTTCTGTTTTGCACTTATTTCACTGAAATCGAAACTTTAACTGATTTCTACCTGAAACACGCAATCCTATCCTTCATTAAAAGGTAGTAATTGCGAAAACCGTCTTACAATGCAACAGAAAAACATAAATAAAGATAAAGAATTCAGTGGCTGGAAAAGAGACTAAACACTAGATCAAATAAACTACGTTTACAATCTCTCACCGCACAAAGCCTGGGAACAAGAATAAAACCCTAGAAACGTTTTACCTTCTTCCCCTACAGCGACTAGGGAGGAGAGTAAAAAACGAGAACAACGTTACCCGCTTGAACGAAACGTTTATTCTCCTCTCTCTCCCTCCGTCTCTATCTCTCTCTCTCTTCTCTCTTGATTTCGCACCTGAGAGAGGAGCCCATTATATATCGTTAAAACATGTTATTTGCTAAAGGAAAAAACTGAAAGGTTTTCCAAATAAAAAGTTCCTTTAATTTAGAATTTAAACCATTTAAGCTAAGAAAGAATGAACAAAACGCTAGAATCGGTTTACTCTTACTGCAAAGTGAAACCGTGATACACTCTCTCTCTATCGTAACGATAGAGCGCATGTTGAACGTTCTGAACGTCAACAACTGCGTAGACTAAAAAACTAAACGTTAGTTCATCTTTGAAAACAGTACGAGACTATCAAAGAAATTCTTTCATAAAACATTAAAATTAAAAAAGTATTAAATTCTTTAAAGGTTAAATACGATATAACGGGCTCAATGTTAATTAACTTCGGTTCCAAGTTAGGACCGCCTACTATTAGGAAAGGTCGCATATAAACAAACATAAAAATTTATTTTTTATAAGTTTATAATAAATGGAAAGTTAATCGAAGAGGCCTATAAAGGCGGAGAGATATAAAATAAATAGATCTATAACGTGTTAAGCAAAATTACCAAAAACCTAAACACACTTCCGTCTAAGGGAAGGGTCGGCCATTTAAAAGTGAAAGAGAGTCCATACTCTCTTCGTCACCATAATTAAATCTATCCAAAACGAGTTCAAGTTTTGAAATGAAGAAAAAACCCCTGCATAGCGAAAGCTCAAAACTGGAATAGTGTACTTCACCAAATCGTTGTGAAAACAAATCCAGTTAGGACGGCGTATTTAGTAGGTCTTGCCAGTGGCACGACAGAGAGAAAATTGGTTCTATGTTGCCATCGAATACTTAAGTACCTACTTGACAGATGGCGCTATTGATGTACACCCCCACCTGTATAACGATCGCTGGCGTATTCCGCCCGTAGGTTTTTTCTGTCGGGCAGCAGAGCTGACAGCTATATGATCATCGGGTAAGTTTAATATTGAAAAAATAAAAACACAAACCTTCATACATGCATACAAACTAAGGTTGAGTGGGGGTAATAACTCCTTTGCCTAATACAGAAGCCACAGCTATGTATGGGCCCAAGGTATAACACTTATCATAGTCTACTCTCACCTCTCTGAGGTAATGAGAAGCGAAGACAGAGTTGCTCCTCCAGAACGTTGCGTCCATGATTTGCCTAAGTGACATATTTTTCTGATATGCCAGTGATGTAGCAATGGCTCTCACTTCGTGAGCCCGTACTTTCAACAGGGCGAAGTGTTCTTCCTCACATAAGAGGTGGGCTTCCCTAATAATTTCCCTTTGACAGGGGTTTTTGAGGATCCTTCACTGAACACCATAACGAGTTGGATGCACCCCTCACATTCTTAGTGTGGGCCAAATAAGCCTTGAGGGACCTAACTGGGCAGAGGAGTCTTTCCTGCTCCTGACCCACTAAGTTCGTGAGGTTAGGGACCTCAAACGTCCTAGGCCAGGGTTTCGAAGGGTTCTCGTTCTTGGCGAGAAAGTCGAACCTTAAGGCTCAAACCGCTCCATTTTGATTGAAGCCTACACGCTTCTCAATCGCCTGGACCTCGCTGACCCTTTTGGCAGTTGCTAGAGTCATAAGGAAGATGGTTTTCTTTGTTATATCTCGAAGAGAGGCTTGCGAGATAGGTTCAAATTTCTTGGATCACAGAAACTTGAACACCACATCCATGTTCCACGATGGGGGTCTTAATTGTACCTGTTTCGTCGTCTCAAAAGACCTAATGAGGTCCTGCAAATCTTTATCTTGAGACAACTCTAGGCCTCTATGCCTAAAGACGGTTGAAAGCATACTCCTGTATCCTTTGATGGTAGGTACAGCCAGCTTAGCATCCTGTCTGAGGTACAATAAAAAGTCTGCAATCTGGCTCATAGAGGTAGTGGTCGAGGAAATCTTGTGCCGCCTGCACCAAGCTCTAAAGGTCTCCCACTTAGACTGGTAGACTCTTTGTGAAGAGATCCTTCTTACTCTGGCAATAGCTTTCGCCGCTTGTGCCGAAAAGCCTCGAGATCTAACGAGCTTCTCGACAGTCTGAAGGCAGTCAGTTTGAGAGCAAGGGGGTTTTGATGATATCTCTCAAAGTGGGGCTGTCTGAGAAGATCTGGACTTGCCAGGAGTCTTCTTGGGAAGTCCATCAGCATGCCCACCACTTCGGTGAACCATTCCCTTGCAGGCCAGAATGGAGCCACTAGGATCATTCGTCCCGAATCGAGGAGAGCTAATTTTCTGATGATCAGATTGATGATTTTGAACAGGGGAAACGCATACATGTCCATCCCCGTCCAATTCATCAAGAAGGCGTCCACTGCTACCGGTTCCTTGTCCGGTACTAGGGAGCAGTAGTTGGGGATCCTCTTGTTCAAGTTGGAGGCGAAAAGGTCTATTACAGGTCTGCCCCACAACTTCCAGAGGCTCTGACAGACATGCGGGTTGAGAGTCCACTCTGTGGGAAGAACTTGTCCCTTCCTGCTGAGCATGTCTGCCCTGATGATTCTTTGCCCTTGAACAAACCTCGTCAACAGCAGAGTCCTGTTCTCGCTCGCCCAAAGGAGAAGCTCTCTCGCTGTTCTGAACAGAGAGAGGGAGTGAGTTCCCCCTTGTTTCCTGATGTACGCGAGAGCTGTGTTGTCTGAATTAATCTCCACAGTCTTCCCTGACACCGAGGTTCCAAAGGCCTTTAGTCCCAACAGAATTGCCATCAACTCCTTTCTGTTGATATGCCAACTGACCTGACTTCCTTCCCAAACACCTGAGACCTCCTTGTTCCCTAGTGTTGCTCCCCAGCCTGACTCCGACGCGTCTGAGAATAACACTAGGTCGGGGTTCTTCTTGTACAAGGAGATCCCTTCTCCTAACAGAGCTGGGTCCAGCCACCACATCAAAAGATCCTTGATCTCTGTCAGAATGGGAAAAGAAAAGGAGTCCTCCTGGGTCTTCCTGTTCCATACCTTTGCGAGGAAGTGTTGCAGAGGTCTTAGGTGCAGTCTCCCCAACGAGACAAACTGCTCTAGGGAGGATAGAGTTCCCAGCAAACTCATCCACTCCTTCGCTGAGCATTCCTGCTTCTTTAAAATAATCCTCTGATTTTCTCTAGGCACCTGGTCTGCCTTTCCTGGGAGGGAGAAGCCCAAAAAAGAACTGAATTCAGAACTATCCCCAAATACAGAATAGTCTGATTCGGTTCGGTCTGAGACTTCTCCCTGTTGATGATGAGTCCCAGGTCCTGAGTCATTGTATACGTCTTCTGTAGGTCCTCCAGACATTTTTCTTTCGACTGTGATCGGATCAGCCAGTCGTCCAGATAGAAGGATACCCTTATCCCCTCCTGATGTAACCAGCCTGCCATGTTCGCCATTAGCCTGGTGAAAACTTGAGGAGCCGTGCTGAAACCAAAGCAAAGTGCCCTGAATTGAAAGCACTTGCCCTGAATCACAAATCTCAGATATTTCCTTGAAGTCAGATGAATGGGGACGTGAAAATAAGCGTCCTGCAGGTCGAGAGATACCATCCAGTCGCCTGGACGAACTGCTGCCAGCACGGACTGGGTCGTCTCCATGGAGAACTTTGTTTTCTCCACGAAGGCGTTCAGAAAGCTGACATCTAGGACTGGTCTCCATCCACCCGAGTTCTTGGGAACCAGAAACGGGCGATTGTAAAAGCCTGGGGAGGTAAGGTCCCGAACTGGCTCTATTGCTCCCTTGATCAACATCTGGTCGACTAGCTCCAGAAGAGCCTCATGTTTCCCCGCGTCGGCGTACTGAGCCACTAAGGCTAGGGGAGTGTCTGAGAGAGGAGGCTTATTCAAAAAGGGGATCTTGTAACCTTCCTTGATGATAGAGAGGGACCAGGTGTCCACCCCTCTCCTCTTCCAAGACTGCCAAAAATGAGACAGTCTTGCCCCTACTGTTGTCTGGAGGACTTCCATCTCATTTCTTGGATCGGGGCCTTAACGCACCTCTGCTGGTCCTTGGCCCTGACTCTTGTCTTCTCCCCCTGAAATCCGCTCTCGAGGAAGCCCTACTCCGAAAAGGCTGCTGGAACTTCTTCTCTTCCTTCTTCAGAGGAGCAGGAGCAACAGGCAAAGGCTTTCTAGCAGACCGAGATAAAAGGTCCTGAGTAGCCTTTTGTGCCAGAGAAAGGGAGATATCTCTGACCAGAGCTTCGGGAAAGAGATGGTGTGAGAGGGGCGTAAAGCAGCTCCGACTTCTGGGCAACAGTCACCAATCTAGAGGTGAAGGAGCACAACAGGGCCCTCTTCTTCAAGAACCCTGCTGAGAAAAGGGAAGCCAACTCATTAGGCCCATCCCTTAGAGCTTTGTCCATGCAGGACAAGATACTCGTCAGATCCTTTGTGCCTTCCAAAAGTTCTGTCTTCCTGGCCAGAGACCTGAGAGACCAGTCTAGGAAGCTAAAAACCTCGAAAACCCTGAAAATTCCCTTGACGAGGTGATCAAGCTCCGACATGGACCACATCACCTTAGCAGAGTTCAGAGCATGTCTTCTTCCCGAGTCCACAAGAGCAGAGAAGTTGCCTTGGGAGGAGGCAGGCACTCCGAGACCCAAAGGTTCCCCTATCTCATAACACATACCAGCCTTGGAAGCGAGCCGAGATGGTGGGAGAGAAAAGGTGTTCTTGACCGCTTGCCTCCGTTCCTTCATCCAATCACCCGCCTTAGCGAGTGCTTTCCTGGCAGAAATTGAAAGTTTCATTTTGATGAAGGCCGAATGCTTCGTAGCCTTCTTCCTGGAGAATTGTGACTCAGGAGAACGAGGCGCCGAAGGTTGGAATTCCTCCCCATATAGTTCTAAAAGGGAGCGAGACAGAACCTTATAGTCACTAGCAGAGTTGGTAGGTTTCTCTTCCTCTTCCGATACATCATCGAGGTCCTGATCAAGGTCAACATCTTGAAGAAGTGGGCTGCAAGCAGCCTGGCACCGAGAGCTGCTTGCGTCCTGGCGCCGAGCGTAGGTGTCGTCCCGGCACCTAGAGAAGAAAGCGTCCTGGCGCCGAGCGCTGCTATCATCCTGGCAGCGAGAAGAGGTATCGTCCTGATGACGAGAAGCGGTATCGTCCTGATAAGGCAGGCTGCATTCGTCCTGATAAGGCAGGCTGCATTCGTCCTGATAAGTCAGGCTGCATTCGTCCTGATAATGCAGGCTGCATTCGGCCTGCTGCCTAAAACGCGAGGCGGAATCGTCCTGGAGCTTCGAGCTAGAAGAGGAATCGTCCTGGCTCCGAGGGCAAGAGGCAGTATCGTCCTGGCGCCGAGAGCGAGAGGAAGTAACGTCCTGGCATTACGCCGATGAAGAGGGTGTGCGTTGTCGTACGGCCGACGAAGTGTGCAGAGGTTTCTTTGGAGAGTTACTTCGTTCCCTCTTAGAAGAAGATCTCTTAACTGGCAAAGAGACATCCTTACGTCTGTCGGACTGGGAAGGAGGGCGGCTGAAAGCTTGCACTAGCGATGAAAGCTGTTCCTGCATAACAGCCATGAAAGCTTTAGCAACTTCTACTGGTTCTCGCGGTTCCGAAGGAGGCAGCTGTTTGGAAGCGCTGGCAGTAGAAGCAGGAAGTTTATCAGGTTTAACAGGGCTAAGGACTCTCCGTTTCGTCCTCTTAACAGGAACAACATCGAAGTCGTCCTCAGAAGGTTAAGGTTCTCGGTTACTCGAACCGGGAGAGGGAGAGCGAGACTGCACATCCCGGTCCCACCGTTTCTTCGTCGGTCTTGATTCGTATTGCCACTTGCGTCTGGGAGAAGGATTTGGTGAAGACACAAACGTATCCGACCGGCCTTTTCTACGGCGGTCAAGAGCAGCCTGGTAGGTCACAACAGGACTGTCTGAGGCGACGACTGACCGAGGATAAGCACCTCTCACACCCTTTCGGCTTTCGACGTACCTTCTCCCTTGGTCCTAGGAGCTTGGTAAAGGTCTAGACCTAGGGGTATGACAGGTTCGATCAGCCGCCACCTCCACTGCACTTTCACAAGCACTAATATCACTTTCACCCTTACCTTTAAAGGCAGCAAGTTGTAATTTAATGGCCTCCAACTCAGCAGCCATCCTGGCATACCGAGGGTCATCTGCAGTCGCAGATCCTGTAGATGGGGCAGGAGTTACTACCTTCGGGGAAGGAACAACTTCCAAAGAGGTAACAATTAAAGGGTCAATAGATAAATCTAAACTAGCTTCACTAGAAGATTTTGACTTTGATTTAGCTCTCCTAACTCTATCGCATTCCTTGCACCTATTATTAAGTGCACATTCAAACCCCCTGCAACCCATACAAACTGTGTGAGGGTCAACCGACACTTTCGGTAACCTCACCTTGCATACATCACTTGCACATACACGAATATGAAGTTTTTCCCTCATGATAAACAAAGCAAAAAAAACAAAAATAATAACAAAACACAATTGCCAAATCCCAAAACAGTGTACTTCACCAAACGAAGTCCAAAACAGCGATGTAGGGAAATCGATTCGAAAAACTCTTAATGGCGGACCAACGATGTTGTCGATCTGGCCGGCAAAGATAATCTGAGGAACAGAAAACGGGAATGATTCCAGGTACCACCCTGTAAGGGTTGTTAACCACCTAACCGCACAACCACCACAAGGCGGTTGCCGCGATTTTTGAATAAATTCTGCCGGAAGTCAGAGACTTAAGCTATATATATATATCTGCCAGGTAAGTACTATTCATAAAAATCTCCAATGTAGATCCAAGTTCTCCCTGCTCTTAAAGCATACTCCCAAGGATCAATCTATGAGTGTACAGTATATTCAAGTTTCATTGAAAGTCCAACCCGATGAGGAATGAAAAGTGCAAAACAGTCTTTCCTGCACTCTCTTAGGTGCTACCAAAAAGGATGCCACAGATTTAGCTTCTCTGCTCCTCAAAATATAACGGCCTTTAATGGGAGGCCTATATTTGCAATCAGTAAATGGGGATAACTGCAAACAACACTGCCCAATAAGGGCAGAAAGAGTGGTTCTATTGCAGGTTTACCGATAAACTGATGCAGTGTCCAATTTACACTTGCAATTCTGCTTCGTTTCATTATCAACATAAAGCCAAATCAATCATTCAGACTAAAAAGTACGAGAAAAAGATTAAAAGTCCTTAGATAGGACACAACAGTATGACCATACTCGTTGTGGACAGATGAAATTGAAAAGCCTTTGACAGGGAAGTGGGTGGAGCTACCAGCCCGCACTCACCACCTATTGTTACCTACCTCATTAAAGATTTCAACAGCTGTTCAAGCTCTGCTGCAGATATTTCCCATTTTAGAGGACGAAAGGTTAGTATACACATAGGAACAACATAATAAGCACATTAAACATCCAAGATTTCTTGCCTTACAAAACGTCAAATGAACAGCCATCTGAAAGTCGAGCTCCTCTTGAAGTTCTCTGGCACACCTCTCATTCTCTTCTGTCACTGTGCCTCGGTATGCCTGTGGACAACCTCTTGTGTTCACCACAGTACTTCCTGCCAATGCATGTGTAACTGGATGCCTTCTCTCAAGCATCCTAGGCACTCCTGGCATATGTTGGGTGTGTTCGCTGCATTCACTACGAATACTAGCCGACCTTCTGAGCGGTCGAGGAGGGCTCATGCCATATGCTTCTGCAGAAAAACCAAACATCTGCTGAGGGTATTGGTCACTTCTGGCACTTGCTGTTCTTCTCAACTGACGAGAAGGACTCAAT
This sequence comes from Palaemon carinicauda, assembly GCF_036898095.1. NCBI lineage: Eukaryota > Metazoa > Arthropoda > Malacostraca > Decapoda > Palaemonidae > Palaemon > Palaemon carinicauda. The sequence continues at coordinate 102,422,110 of NC_090741.1, read as the reverse complement.
CTAAGAGCCTCTGCTTGAGCCCTGTGATGTGGTGGATTTCCTGGTCTCTCAGGAGACTGGTAAACATATTCTGTTCGACCACTTGTGCTTCCTGATCTTCTTAAATGTCGCAAGGGACTAGCACTCATTAAATCTACAGGGGGTGGATCAGAGCATCTCCTACTTGAAGGTTGCGATCTATGCTGGGGTAAGGGTACATCCTCTGCTCTACCTTGGAGACTACCTTGCTTCTCCTGCTTGGCTTGCTCTAGGTTAAGCACTACATAATTCACAGGCAGTGAAGATACTGGCTGGATGGCATTGGGCTGCAAAAAGAAAAAAAGTGTATGAACATTACTATAGTTCCTTTTTAATTAACTTCCTGAATAAAATTTCAGTCAAATTCTGACAAAAATATGTAAATGAGCAAATTATATCTTGAAATTGTGAGTACTAGTTATCAACAATATGTGATCCTACATCAATTACTATACATTAATTGTAATTATACTACAGTAATAACACGGAGATCAAATGGCCCTTAACTCAAATTATTAGTCATGCAAAGGGATCTGAGCCAGTTTATGAGTACTTTAGCTGTTACCCCATTCAGATCTGCAAAACATTATTACGTCAACTTTCTGATGCATTTAATTCATCATAATGTTTATCCATAAACAATGGCAAAAGAGGACAGGTCTTCAGAGGAGGCGGAGGGAAGGGACACTGCTCCTAGTTCAGTGATGAAAAAATATCACCAATGCAAAGCAGTAGCCAACAGAGCAGGTGATATTTATAATATTTAATATATATCTCTTAAAATGGATGTAAAAACAATCCCCTCTTCATTAGTTTTTAGTAAAGAGATCTTAAAGTTAATTATATTTAGTGAAAGAAAAAAGCAAGGAAAAGAAAGAACCCCAGAAGGGCAGTTACCCAACCTTTACATAAACACTAACATCACCTTCTCCCCTCCTAACACCTTCCACTTGAGCCACCCATTTTCCTCACTGCATGTAAAGTGAAATTCAAAGTTCATTTATTACATATTTTTCATTTATTTTATTAAGTATAACTTTTTATTGATTTTGGTATGCTTTTATGTATTACACTATAATTCCATATTGTAAACTTTGTGCAAAATTGGCAAATAATAGGAGCATTCTCAAGTGGGGAACCAATAGCCTAAATGCTATAGTATTTCCCTTTATTCTTATGGGGGATAATTGATTTGGTTCTTGAACTAGGTTTTGGAACAAATTATGTTCAATCTACATGGTACCAATGTACTTTTTAAAGCATCTAAGAACTGCCAAAATGAAAATAAGAAGTATCAGAATTCCCATCCATCAAAAATTCATTGGCCCTAAAATAACAAAATTGCCAAAAGAAGACTTAAGATTGACAAAAAGGTGCATACACAGACTTGACATTATTCAAAAGTAATTTCTTAATCAAAGCTCACCACACGGACAAATATAGATAACAACATTCTGCACATTAATATTTATCTAGAGTTCACTGGAAGCTTTTAAATGTATGTTGTTCTTTTCTGATGCAATTTACAGTATTTATACAACATAAAAACTGAAAAACAAAAAAAATAATAATTTAAGAGTAATTTGTATCTTTCCTAACTATACAAACCTTAGTCTTTTAATAGGAGTGTAATTTCAGCGATGCTGGAAAACTCTGCTGTTAAAATCATAACAAGGTGTCAGTAATTACAAGCAGGCAGCGAGGAAGCCCCGCCCCATTACCACTGCCAGCTTACCGAGTACCCTCTTTGACCTTTACCTATGCTTCTGTACGGCACGTGCTTCTACATGCTTGCACACTATAACTATTGTTTTTTAAATATGATATTTTGATTATAAAATAAATTTTTGAATATACTTACCCGGTGAATATATAATAGCTGACGTCTCGGACGGCTCGACAGATACCAAAAAACTCGCGAGCGATCGCCGTGAAGGTTGCGGGTGTGACCACCAGCGCCGACTATCGGCCAGATACCGCATATACTTGTCAAGGTCTCCAGTTCTTCTCAGTCCGCTGGGTCTCTATCGGGGAGGAAGGGAGGGCCTTTAATTTATATATTCACCGGGTAAGTATATTCAAAAATTTATTTTATAATCAAAATATCATTTTTCAATATTAAACTTAGCCGGTGAATATATAATAGCTGATTCACACCCATGGTGGTGGGTAGAGACCAGTATTAATGCAATAAAGGCGTATATGCTCATGAGTTTTTGACAATTATATCATAACAAAATCCACTTAAATATAGGTACCTGGTAAGGAAGCTGACTCTGACGATTACTCTGCCTTATTAGTCCGCTTTCCTCACGAAGCCCAGCGATCCTCTTAGGATGCTGAAAGACTCCCAGGAGCTGTTATATCCAGGGCGACCACCCATACAACAGGACCTCATCAATACCCTTAATCTGGGCGCTCTCAAGAAACGACATTTGACCACCCGCCAAATCAAACAGGATGCGAAAGACTTCCTAGTCTTCCGTACAACCCAAGACAAGATTAAAAACATTTCAAGAGAAGATTAAAAGGATATTGGGATTAAGGGAATGTAGTGGTTGAACCCTCACCCACTACTGCACTCGCTGCAACGAATGGACCCAGGGTGTAGCAGTCCTCATAAAGAGTCTGGACGTCTTTTAAGTAAAATGAAGCGAACACCGACTTGCTCCTCCAAAAGGTCGCGTCCATAATACTTCGCAGAGACCTGTTTTGCTTAAAAGCCACCGAAGTTGCTATCGCTCTCACTTCGTGCGTCTTGACCTTAAGTAAACAACGATCTTTCTCACTTAAATGAGAATGTGCCTCCCGGATTAAAAATCTAATAAAGTACGATAAAGCATTTTTAGACATGGGCAATGAGGGCTTCTTAACGGAGCACCATAAGGCCTCAGACCCACCTCGTAAAGGTTTAGTACGAGCTAAATAAAACTTAAGAGCTCTAACTGGGCACAGTACTCTTTCAACCTCGTTGCCTACGATTTCTGACAGGCAAGGTATATCAAAAGATTTAGGCCAAGGACGAGAAGGCAGTTCATTCTTGGCCAAAAAACCAAGTTGAAGCGAACATGTGGCTTTATCTGTAGAGAAGCCGATGTTTCTACTAAAGGCATGGATCTCACTGACCCTTTTAGCCGAAGCCAAGCACACCAAAAAAAGCGTCTTTAGGGTGAGATCCTTCAGGGAGGCTGAATGCAATGGCTCAAACCTGTCGGACATCAGGAACCTTAGGACCACGTCTAAGTTCCAAGCCGGAGTTGACATACGACGCTCCTTAGAGGTCTCGAAGGACTTACGGAGATCTTGGAGATCTTTATTATTTGACAGATCCAAGCCTCTATGTCTGAACACAGAAGCCAACATGCTCCTGTAGCCCTTAATAGTGGGAGCAGAGAGGGAGCGAATATTTCTCAGATGCAGGAGAAAGTCTGCAATTTGGGCTACAGAGGTACTGGAAGAGGAAATAGAGGATGACTTGCACCAATCTCTAAAGACCTCCCACTTCGACTGGTAGACCTTGATAGTAGATGATCTCCTAGCCCTCGCGATCGCTCTGGCTGCCTCATTCGAAAATCCTCGAGCTCTTGAGTGTCTTTCGATAGTCTGAAGGCAATCAGACAAAGCACGGGGAGGCTTTGATGAAGACTCTTTACGTAGGGCCGCCGTAAGAGATCCATCCTTAAAGGTAGACTCCTTGGAACGTCTACCAGCCATTGAAGTACCTCTGTGAACCACTCTCTCGCGGGCCAGAGGGGAGCAACCAACGTCAACCTTGTCCCTTTGTGAGAGGCGAACTTCTGCAGAACCCTGTTGATGATCTTGAACGGCGGGAATGCGTACGCGTCCAGGTGAGACCAGTCCAGCAGAAAGGCATCTATGTGGGCCGCCTCTGGATCTGGGACTGGAGAGCAATAGGTCGGGAGCCTTTTGGTCAAAGAGGTCGCAAAGAGGTCTATGGTGGGCTGACCCCAAGTCATCCAAAGACTCTTGCACACGTCCTTGTGGAGGGTCCATTCTGTGGGGATCACCTGACCTCTCCGACTGAGACAGTCCGCCAAGACATTCAACTTCCCCTGGACGAACCTTGTCAACAGTGAGATGCCTCGATCCTTTGACCAGATGAGGAGGTCCCTTGCGATGACGAACAGTGTGTGTGGGAGTGAGTGCCTCCTTGCTTGGAGATGTACGCCAAGGCTGTGGTGTTGTCCGCATTCACTTCTACCACTTTGTTTCGGAGAAGACTCTCGAAACTCGTCAAGGCCAATGAACAGCCAACAGCTCTTTGCAATTGATGTGAAGGCTCCTCTGATCCGACGTCCAAAGACCCGAACATTCCAGACCGTCCAGAGTCGCTCCCCAACCCAAATCCGACGCGTCTGAGAATAACACGTGGTTTGGGTTCTTGACCGCCAGGGACAGACCCTCTCGAAGACTTATGTTGCTGTTCCACCAGTTCAGGCACGTCTTTACTGGCTCGGAGATCGGGATTGAAACAGTTTCCAAAGTCTTGCTCTTGTCCCAATGTGAGTCTAGATGGAACTGGAGAGGGCGAAGGTGAAGTCTCCCTAGCGAGATAAATTGTTCCAGGGATGACAGAGTCCCTAGGAGGCTCATCCAACTTCTCACTGAGCAACGGTCTTTTCTCAGCATGAGGCGGACTTTGAGCAAGGCTTGATCTATCCTGGTGGCAGACGGAAAAGCCCGAAAAGCTAGACTGCGAATCTCCATCCCCAAATAGAGAATCGTTTGGGAGAGATTCAGTTGAGACTTCTCTAAGTTCACTAACAGTCCCAACTCCTTTGCAAGATCCAACGTCCATTAAAGGTCCTGCAGACAGCGATGACGGGACGACGCTCTGAGTAGCCAGTCGTCCAGGTACAGGGAGGCTCAAATCCCCGATAAATGAAGAAATTTTGCCACATTTCTCATGAGCCTCGTAAAAACAAGAGGAGCAGGGCTGAGGCCGAAGCACAGTGCTCGGAACTGGTACACCACATTCCTGTATACAAACCTCAGATACGGTTGAGAATCCGGGTGTATAGGAATGTGGAAGTACGCATCCTGCAGGTCGAGAGAGACCATCCAGTCTCCCTCTCTGACCGCTGCTAGGACGGACTTCGTGGTCTCCATCGTAAATTTTGTTTTGACAACAAAAACGTTGAGCGCACTGACATCCAGCACTGGCCTCCAACCTCCTGTATGCTTTGGGACTAGGAAGAGACGGTTGTAAAATCCCGGTGATTGAAGGTCCGAGACTTTCACCACCGCTCCCTTCTCTAGCAACTGAGACACCTGCTGTTGTAGTGCCTGTCTCCTTGACTCCTCTCGATACCTGGGAGAGAGGTCTAAAGGAACTGTTACTAGAGGAGGTCTCCGTACAAAAGGTATTTTGTACCCCTCCTTGAGCAACAACACAGACTCTCGGTCTGCACCCCTCTTCTCCCAGGCCTGCCAGAAGTTGTTCAGTCTGGCCCCTACCGCTGTCGGAGGACGTGGGCAGTCAGACTCTGCCACGGGAGGACTTGGATCCTCTCCTCTTGCCTCTTTTACTGTCGGCACGAGCGCCTCCCCTACTGGGGGCTTTGCCACGAAAGGGCGGGATAAACCTCGTAGCTGGGGTATCGAGCTTGGGTCTTACGACATAAGACGATGAAGGAGCAGCCTTGCGCGCCGACGTAGCCATCAGGTCGTGGGTATCCTTCTGCACCAGAGAAGCCGCAATATCCTTGATCAACTGCTGAGGAAACAAGGCAGATGACAACGGGGCAAAGAGAAGCTCCGACCTTTGGCAGGGAGTTACTCCTGCCGAAAGGAACGAGCAAAGAGTCTCCCTCTTTTTAAGGACTCCTGCCGTAAAGGTAGCGGCGAGCTCATTAGAGCCATCACGGATGGCTTTGTCCATGCAGGACATAATAAGCACGGAAACATCACGGTCGGCCGAAGAGATCTTCCTGCTCAAGGCTCCCAGCGACCAATCTAAGAAGTTAAAAACTTCGAAGGCCCTGTAAACCCCTTCGAGGAGATGATCAAGGTCCGAAGAGGACCAGTAAACTTTAGAGCGTCTCATGGCCAGGCGACGGGGAGAGTCTACGAGGCTTGAGAAGTCTCCCTGGGCAGAGGCAGGAACTCCCAAGCCGAGAACTTCTCCCGTGTCATACCAGACGCTCGCTCTAGAAGCCAGTTTAAAAGGGGGGAAAGCAAAGGCTGTCTTCCCCAAACTCCTCCTGGTGATCAACCAATCGCCTAGCAAACGCAAAGCTCTCTTAGAAGAGCGAGAGAGCACTAGCTTAGTAAACGACAGCGTCAAAGTAGCTAGGCCTAGCGTAAACTCTGACGGAGGCGAACAAGGAGCAGCAGTTACAAAATGGTCAGGAAACAGATCCTTAAAAATCAGCATGATCTTTTTAAAGTCCATAGAGGGCTGAGCAGCTTTAGGCTCCTCTCCGTCTGACACCCCAAAGGAATATCAGTTGGAAGGGGATCAGCGACTTCCTCATCCGACGGAACCTCGTCCGACAACTGCCGAGTCTCATGAAAAGGAGAGACCTGCCGAGGCGGCAACGCTTGACAGGCAATGTCCACAAGCAAAGGAGCAGCAGTAGCAGAAGAGGAAGCGACGTCACGCCGCTGCTGAAAGGACTGAAATCCTTGAGACTGACCAACAACACCAGCTGAAGTTGATTGACGCTCGACATCACGTCGGAACTGCATTGACTGCATAGACTGAGCAGGCAAAACAACCTCCGACTGCGGTGACTGACGCTCAACGTCACGTCGAGGCAACGGAGCCGGTCGGCGAACGTCAGTGCGGGGCTGCGGCGGCAGCAGCTGAACGTCAGTACGAGACTGCAGCAAGGGAGGATCCACGTCACGTGACTGACGTGAAAGACTACTGACATCACGTTTCAAAGTACTAGAAACGTCAGCACTAACGTCAAACGGACGAGTAAATACTCGTTTGGGCGGCTGACGGCCAGAGTCTCTTTCAGCGTAATGGCGACTCGAAAGTAAAGGATCATCGCGAACCTGCTCAACGTCATACTCTTCCATAAGGGAGGCAAGCTTAGACTGCATGTCCCGCAGGACAACCCACTTCGGATCAACGGGAGTCGGAATGGGCCGTGACGTCGGTAACGTCTGTGTTGGCAAAACATTGCCTCTACCGCGACCCTCGGACCCCGTGTTACGCTTGCGCTTAATAGGCGAACAGTCTTCCGACGACTGCAAAAGGTCAGAGCTGTCCCAATGGCTACAGCCAGGACGCTGGACCTGTCCTGAAGGGACTGACTTTCGCTTCAAGGGTCTAGAAACCTTGCGCCAAGTTTTCTTGTGCGATAAGTCTTCGGAGGATGAGGAGAACACAGTCTCACCCGTCTTATGGTAAGGGCGATCTTGACGAGAAACGTCCGATACCAAAGAGGGAACGTCTGTACGTTGGTTAAAGCCTCTCGTCCCCTTAAGTCCTACGACATTACTTCTCCCTGGTGCAGGGGAGCCTGAAAGAGGTCTCGGACTAGGGGAGCGACAAGCACGAACAGATGAACCCTCGGTCGCAACACTAAATACACTTTGCGCACTTATCACTTTATCACTACGATTTTCTGTTTTACCACTCTGACACTTCAACAACTTAACATCTGACATGAGTTGGTTACGGTCCGATGCTAAGGACTCAACTTTTTCGCCTAAAGCTTGAATCGCAAGAAACATATCCCGCATGGACGGTTCATGAGTGCTAGTAGGGGGTTCAGGAACAACTACTACAGGGGAAGGATTAGGTTCAGGGGCATGGGAGGACGAAAATTCCAACGACCTAGAGGAGCTTCTCCTCACCCTATCTCTCTCCAGCTTACGAGTATATTTGTCATATTCAAGCCAGTCGAATTCCGACAAGACCACGCACTCATCACACCGATCTCCTAATTGGCAGGATTTACCCCGGCAATTAGAACAAACGGTATGTGGGTCGATAGAGGCCTTGGGAAGACGTTTGTTGCAATCCCTCGCACACTTGCGATATTTAGGTTCAGGGATAGGAGAAGGGTCAGCCATATTGAACAATCAGAGAAAATCCAAGTCAAAACCAAAGTCATCAACAATAAACACTAACCAAAAAAAGGGTTTTAAGAGTTTTAATTGAAGAAAAAACACCTGTCACAGCGAAAGCCCATAAACAACCAAAATAAAGTACTTCACCAAAAAGGTCGAAAACTCAAGGTCATCAGCGAGCGGAACCAACTTGTCGACAAGACCGACAGAGAAGAACTGGGGACCTTGAAAAGTATATGCGGTATCTGGCCGATAGTCGGCGCTGGTGGTCACACCCGCAACCTTCACGGCGATCGCTCGCGAGTTTTTTGGTATCTGTCGAGCCGTCCGAGACGTCAGCTATTATATATTCACCGGCTAAGTTTAATATTTAAAAACAGTAGTTACAGTGTATGATTGTGTAGAAACACATTGCACACGAACTATACTTGTCATTTCCCTAAAAGAAAGCGAAGACTTTTGGTCCCCCAACATTTGTTGAGTGCTGAAAAAGTTTGGCTATATGGGCGGCTGGTGATGGCGAGTACTGCTCCAGAAGAGCGTCGTATGCTATTGTGGTATCCCCTTGGTAGCAAAGCCGATCCTAGATTTCCAAGAAAGTGTCCTCGGGGATGGCCGTAAAAACATAGTCTGCTTTAGTGCTTGAGCGAGTCATGCCCTTAATGTGAAACTGGACCTTGGTGCGCTGAAACCGGTTGAATGCCACTGTAATGAAAAATGGCAGTAGTTTCGTGGGTGTGGTGTTGATGAAGAGTCAAGGTCGGAGGGCAGCCTCATCAAATAGTAAGGCACAGCAGTGAAGGAGAAGGCGGGAGGGAGCTAGACACTCTGGTGGTCACCTATAAATAGTTACAGTGTACGAGCGTGTAGAAACATGCAGTACACTTGTGAGGTGGATGAGGAGAGATGTATAAAGGACTCAGGTTTGTATAATTAAGAAAAATACAAATTACTTTTAAAATTTGCAATTTGTTCCTACACAAATACAAAACTTTGACCTTTAATAAGAGACTTAACCTTAGATGGTTGGCTACAATCCCGGGAATGTCTAAGCACTCGAGACCACTTGGGAACAGAGTGATGACTCCCATCCACTTTCTATTGCACTATTTTTTGGCTATAGGCTACGTATTGTCTAATGACAGGCGGTCAAGGAACAATTTGTATATCCTTGTTGGATATTGTATCTGTAATGTAAGGCTATAGTATATTGCTGCGTTGAATTACTATTCCATCTTCCCCTCGTTAGAAGGATGGGGATATGAACACTTCTATTTTACTCACAATGGAAAAGGCACTCAATAGTGAAGCTTACTTACAATAACGTATGTTCCAAAGATTTAGCAGTTTGTAAAACAAGGAAAGTAGAAGAATAAGAAGAGGAAAGACCAGACATAATCACTCTCTTCCTAATCTGATGGCATAACTGCTATTCTAGAAGCTTTACTTCTTGTTCTGTGAGGATGCTAGGTTTGCTACAGTACCTATAGAGCAGCTATGACAGGTCCTTTGGTAAAAGTATCTTGTAACTTGTAGGTGTATTCCTGTAAGTAGTGCGTCGTGAAGGTGGTATGATATCTCGAGACACTTGCTTTTAATACTTGACTCGCTGATAAGTTCTTCTGAAAGGCTAGAGTTGTTGCCACACCCTGACCTTGTGACTGTGCCAGTCCTTCTGGCTCCCCTTATTCTGAAGCTAGCACTCCTTTAATGACCTCACAAAGCCAGAAAGAGATGGTATTTTTGGAGATCTTCCTTTGGCTTCCTGATCTAATAAACAAGTTCTGTAACATTGTTCTAGTAGGTTGGATCCTTTCGAGGTAGCGTGGTGAAACCTCACAGGGCAAAGAAGCAAGAATAAAGAGACCTGCCTTCAATGCTTGAAGTGGGTAACCAAATAAGACAAGCCATGTAGTTCCCCCTACATGTTTTGTTAAAGCCAAAGCTAGCAAGAACAGTCTTGAACCTCAGATCCTCATCCGATATGTACTGTATTTGAATGGCTCATAGGGAGCACTTTTTAGGGACCTGGGAACTTTGGTTACATTCCAAGCAGAAGGTTTGATTTAAACTAGGTGGGCAGGACTGCTCAGAACTCCTTGTAAGTATTGACATTTGCCACAAAGAGTAAAGGTCAATCTTCTTAGTCTAAACACTTAGTTCAAGGCTGAGTGATAGCCTAATACTCCCGAGACTGAAACAGTTTCTCCCTTTGCAGGAAAAGAGGGAAGTCAGCAATTAAGCCAATAGAGGTTCTAAGAGGAGGTACACTAAACACAAAAGATTGCCCATTTGGCATACTGCCGTGGAGGATCTACAGAGGTACCTCAACATCTGTGCGGAGCCTTCCGAAAAGGTCCTGCACCTAGGAGAAGCTTGGTAACCTCCACCCGTGAAGCAATAAGGATGCCCCAAAGGTGTGTTTTCTCTGTATGTGGGGTTGACTAATAAGGTTGGGTCAATGGGGTAACTACCTTAAAATTTGGTTAATAGCATGAGAAAGTTCAGGAACCATTCTGCTTGCAGCCACCTGGGTGCCACTATCATCCTGAGGTTTTGGGTTACCCATACCCTGTTGATTATTTTGCAAATTAGGCAAAACAGGGGAAAAGCATAAATGTCTAATCCATCCCCTGGATGTTAGCAAGCATCTTCCAGTGTTGTTGTCTGATCCGCAACTGCTGAACTGAACACATTGGTAGCTTATTGTTCAACATTGTTGCAAACAGGTCAATCATTGGTGAAACTCACAAAGTTAAAATTTTCCTAACAACCTGAGGATGAAGGCACTACTCTGACCCAACAATCTGTCCCTGGTGACTGAGTTCATTGGCAACTACAATCAGTTTGCCTCGAATGAATTTTGCGGACATCTCCACTCCAATCAGTTTACCTGGAATAAATTTCGCCGACATCTCCACTCCAATCAGCTTGCTTAGCTGGAATTTCCCCGACATCTCCACTCCATATTGCCAATTGGCAACGGTACAAAAACCAGTGCCTCCTTATTTGTGATGTTTGGCATTATGGTAGTGTTGCTGCTCATCAATGCTACTGAATGGCATACTAGGTACTGTTGAAATGATTGCAGTGCCAATAGAGATGCCTTTATTCCCAGCAAGTTAATAGGTCAGTTCTTCTCTACCTGGGACCAGTGGCCTACCACCATCTGATTCAACAAATGGGCTCCTCAAACTTCCTTCTTTGCCATCTAATTTTCAGCCTCCCTCTCGATCTCCTCCCTCTCACAGATTTCTCCTAAGCCCTCCTCACTCTCCCCACCAACCATCCACAATACGTCCCTACACCATCTGAGTCATGATACTCTTATCACCTCTGTAATCTTTACTACGCCTGCCATTTTTCTTATTTCATCACTTTCCAATCTTTCAAGCAGTGATATTCCCATAAACTACCTCAGCCTTCTCAATCTCTGTTCTCTCAAGCTTTGCTTGCTTCCACTTTTTGCCATAGAGCCATGTTTCCGATCCATACATTAACAATGGTTTTATTACTGTGCTATAGAGCTTGACTTTTAGCTTAGTTGGTATTTTCTTACCTCCTGATCCACTGGGATTGGATGGTATGAAGAGTTGATGCTCTGGTTCCGGTGTCTCTGAGGCATCACTGGAGAAAGCATGAGTAAAGTTAACAGAGAGGGACCAGCTTTTTTAGGGACGACAAATGACCCAACAGTTGTTGCCATCATTGGGCTGGAAGATGCTGGTGATAAGGGAACGCGTGAGCTCCCCCCCCCCCCCCCCCCCGAGTCTGGCAACTGCATCATCTGCAGAGAAAACCCTTTCTGCTACCATATCTATGGGTGTGAGGCTGGATTTATCATGATATGGCAAAAGGCAAGAAGCCTATCCCAATGTTGAAGGAGTTGCTTCTTTGAGATCAAAAGGCCCAGCCAATCATCCAGGTACCTTAGTAACCCTACATTAGCATGTGCCAATGCCACGACATGACTTGTGAAAACCTGAGGTGCGGTCGCCAGTCTAAAGCACAGTACTTTGAATTGGTAGACTTTGCGGCAATAGGAAAACCAAAAGAACTTTCATGATGACTGATGGACGAAGATCTAAAAGTATGCGCCTTTAAGATCGATTGCGATCCTCCTCTTGATGACTTGTCTTGTTGTGCTAGCCATCTCCGTTCAGAATGAAAAAGTCGATCAGAGGTCTCCAACCACTTGAAGATTTTTCTGCTCTGGCCAATATGAGAATGAAAAAGAGAAGCATGGTCAAAAACTCTTCTAGTAAAAGAAGAGACGGCTTGAGTTGTAACTTTCAACAAACTCCTTACCTTCTTGATGGTGGATTTTAAAGCCTTCATCGTCGCTATAGCGTTTCTTGCTGTCGCGATTTTGAAGGATACAACTCAATGGAAGAAAGAAACATGGCTGGACCTTCTCCACTTCCTGATTGTTCCGAAATCCATGTCCTCAGTTGGGAAGAGAGCAGCACTTATGGTTCACGTGGGCATTTCTTAACATTAAAGCCTCTCTCTGGCAAACTAGGCTACAGCATCCCTCCATTCAAGGACCCAGTTAGCCCATTGGTAAGCTAGAAAAGTGACTCCCTTTGACCTAGTGAACACCAGGTCGGTCAACTGTCTTCTTTTCACGGTTCGATAGATCCCGAGTGCTGTAGGGGCAAAGTAAGCTAGCATATCTGACCAATGACCTAACCAGGATGTTGCCTGAAGGGTAGACATGGCTATGGCCTCCTTGATTTCCAACTCAGGCCAAAAAGATTATAGACTGAGATGTAAGATAGAGGGGCTGGCCTCTTTGGTTGCATAAAACTGCCTACGCTTAAGAAGTGGGGGAGGCAAGACCTTTGAGGACCAGCTCGCCTTTATGGAATTCTGGTGGCCTGAGAAATTGCTTCCTTAGCCAACTTGGACTAAGGTAGTTCCAGAAAAGGCTTTGCACTCTGACAAATTCCTTAATTTCCTTGAGGCTTTGATTGGTTCTCTCAGTTATTTCATTTGTTTTATCAGGGCTAAGGCTTTCACGAAACAATTCAGACTCTCGATCTTCGGCTTTGGTTGATGTGGGACCTAAATCCGGTGCCTAGGAAGCCAGAGTATCTATTAAATCCACCTGCCTGGTTGGAGACATATCACTATGTTCTGGAAAGTACTGTCACGTCAGATCCTCTTTTCTGATACAAAACCAAACCTGGGTGGTATTTGGAGGATTCCAATTCCATCAAGTTATCCTTTTTCATTCCAGGTATCAACCTGGCTGCTGTGCTATCCTTGGGTAACAGGGCACATATCCTGTGCCACTGAAGGGCATGATTACCCTTTAACAGTCTCACAGGCCCTGGGCTTTACTATAAGAAGGTTGAATTCTAGGGTCCAAGGGATGGCCTCTCCTTAGTGCCAGGATCATGCCTTTTTTCTTTAATTGTGTCTTCTTATCCTTCCTCTCCCTCTCTCCAATGCTCCTTTGAGAAAGGAGTGTGTCAAGGATTCTAGAGTTATCGTTCTGGTGTTATTGAATCCCTGGGCCTCTCTGTGCGTGAGCTTCCTTCAGTCCGTTATATAGAGGAGAGTTCTTGGTCCTGAGCCCAAGAAGTCTTCAGAATCAATTCACATACCAGAGAATGCACTCTTTTATATTGAGCCTGGGTTGGAGGACTCTCTGGGGACAGAGCTCCATAGGACAGAATCAATATATTGTACCCATGTTCAAAAGCAATTCATCTTCATATTGGTAGAGCACTTGTCTTGAAACTCGCAATGGTCCTAGAGAGAAAACTCCTTACAAAGCTGTCTGTCAGAGATAAAACTGCCTCGTCTCTAACTGTACTGGAGAGCACACTTCCTCAAGCCTACTGGAATAACTGTCAATATTTCTGTTTCCCTTCAGGAATATAAAAAAAAATTTAGTGTGATCATGATCGTAAGATCACACGTCCACTGTAGTGATCATTCTATCATGGCTGTGAACACACTCTAGCGTACTATCTTCATCTATCGATACCAGAATAGTTGCACGCTTAGCAGACAGGGGAAGTGGTGTGGGCGGCAAGCTACACCATGCTCAAAGCCTTGAGCACACTGATAAGTAAAGGAGCATGCGGTGCTAGGAGAAAGACGAGTCTTGCGCTCATTCACTAACAGTTACCAAACGTGGGAGTTTATGAACAAATGGGTGTTCAATCTCTGGCATACATGTGAGCATAGACATAATCCCAATCTAGACTTCAAAGGTGTGTTGGCGAGACACAGAATACACGTAATCCTTGGAACTTTGGGCGTAGGGAAAGACATCCTTCTTACGTCCCAAAGGTCGGTCAGCTTTTGAGAATAATTGTGTCGGGGCAACATGGTTCCCAAACACACAAGAGCAGGCCCCATAGGTGCAACTAGAGCATCCACCTTTAGTCTCTACTTAGAAGGAGAACCTTTTAAATGCAGGATCAACATCTGGAGAGGATTTAAGACTCACTCTGACAAGGAAGTCCAGAAATTTCTCAAAAAGAAACAGGTCGAGCTTCCCCCTCACAAGCTTGTCCTAAAGTTAAATTAAGAATCTGGCCATTCCTCACACCACCAGCAGAGAAGGCAAACAGAGAAGGATCTGAGGGCAGGGTACAAGGGGTAGGATGATGATGTCCGGCCAACTTTCCTGACTTCGAGGACGACCCTGAAGGGCAGGAGTCGTGCTTAAGACTTCCTTTTGTTGCAGTACGCTTTCCACTGGGAGGATGATCATTCTCTACATTCTTCATAGTGACAAGCCTGTGAGCACTTATGTCCCCTGCAGGATGGACACGAGGAACAAGGATCAACTGATAACCTGATCATGAAGGACCCGCAGCTACAATCAGTACCTCCAGGGCAGGTCCCCATGTCTACTTTATGTTTTCTCATCAAACATATACTTCACAGAAATTTTGAAAAGAAAAAGCAAAGAAAATCAATTCAGCCAAGTTTGGGTTAAGGCAACAAGAGTATGTTAGCAGGCATCGGGAGCTGAAATAAAAGTGTTTGTTCAGTGAGCCGGCAGTGGAGCAGGGCTTCCCCCCTAGCTGCCATTAACTACCGACACCTCATATAAAATTATAACAGCCAAGTTTTCCAGCTTTGCTTAAATCATACTCCTATCAAAAGACGAAGGTTTGTATTCACGGAGTCTTGTAAACTTTAATTATGCACCACTTCATAACCTGGACATTAGCGAAATATGTCAAAGTTATCAATAATTTAGTGCAATATTGTCATTCAATCATTCAAGTTTACCCATCATACAAAAGTTTGTTAAATTTACTACAGGTATACAGTAATTATAACCACGACTCTTGTGTTCTATCATCCTTGCCAGTGTTAAGTAGTTTTTCAGATCAGCATTTCATACCAATGCATCATAGTAAAACAAAACGCTCTTCTTCATCCCTGCCTGTGTTAGTCAGATTTCTGATACCCATTTTATATGAATGCAACAGAGTAAAAACAAATCTATCTTCCCATTCATCACAAAAAATTACAATAAAAAGCTTACCTTTCTACATTCAGGACAGTTAACTCTTGACTGTTTTTGCAAGTTTTCTAAACAAGAAGCACAGAATGTATGTCCACAGGCTGGCAAAAGTAAAGGGCGATGGGAACTATCATTGTAGCTACCGAGACACACGTGGCACTTTAAAATATCTCCCACATCCTAAGAAGAAAAAAAATTGAGTGAAAATTTTAATACCTGAATAACTCCACCATTAAAGACAAATTTGATTAATAACACAATAAATACACTGTACTATATATTCATACAAAACAAAAATTTTTCCCCTAATCATATTGAAAATCTACTAAAGATAACAAATTTGTACGTAATATTACAAATTATTAAAGTAATAGGTATTTAACCTCAAGTTATTTATACAAATTGTCCTGACATCACCTGCAAGTGATCGGACAAAGAAAAGAACTCTCCCAAGGGAGAAGGCTTGTTGCTTCTCTAGGGGGAGCAGCAATGTCCCAGAACCCCGAGGTTGCCCTGGAGTTAGCTGGTCCACGTCCTAATAATGATAAGGGGTTTGTGTGAAAAAAAAAATACTTAAATTTTTTTTTGTATCTAGGGAAAAATGACAAATTCGTAGATAATTTGTATTTTTCCTAACTATACAAACCTTAGCTATTTATTAGGGGTTATAAAATTTTGGCGGAGCTGAAATGATGAGCCATTAAAATTTAGCAAGGGTTAACTACCCACACCGCTAGTTACCGGTTGTAGGGGGGGGGGAGCTTGCTACCACTCCCGTTCACACACCTGTGATTTAGTCACTTTGCTTGGAGGTAGGACTTCAAGGAGGATAAGGATGGCGGGCAAGTTTGTATAAATAAGTAAGGTTTGTACAGTAAGGAAAAATACAAATTATCTACGAATTTGTCATTTGTTCCGTAACTGGAATACAAACCACGCTATTTATTAGAGGTGACTCACCCATTAGGAAGGGTGGACGTCCCTGCCCGGGGCTCCTTATCTGCGTATGTTAGTACTAAAAAATAAGGAGTCCCTGCCCTCGCTAAACCGTCCACGGCCTATGCAAGCTGTGTGTTGAGACGTGCAGAAGTGTGACTGTCTAAGTAAAGTTATTCCGAGTCTATGTAGGAAAAACCTGATGTAACCAAGACTTCCCAATACCACCTCGCCAGGGTATGGGGACGCAACAGTATTAGCTTAATACTAGGTACACAAGGGAGCATAGTTTACCTGCAGTGGTTTGAGGTCAGCTTTGCAGAGAACCCAGGATGCTGCTTTCCCCACGAGAGGGTAGGATGAAGAAACGAATAAGAGCCAGTCAAATCTTTTCATTCACGCAGACTAAAACCGGGAAACAGTGCCGTCAACCTTCTGCTACTTGTCCAATAAGGAGCTTGAGGTATACAACCAGCTGTTGTGCAGCCACCAGGAACTCGATACGATCTCTATCGGTCCGATAGAGATTGTATCGAGTTCCTGTGGGTCATGTCTTGCAGGAGAAAGGTTGTGAAAGACACTTGGAGCATTTACATCCTTTCCTATAAAACCTGCATCACAGAGTAATCTGCTAAGAAGGACCAGGGGCATAGTTATGCCCCTGACACTGTGAGTCGTCATGTCGAGATGATGTTTCGGTGATCCTCCTCTAGTCTCTCCCAGTGCTGATGACAAGAGAAGGGACACGGGCGGGCTGTTGCTGTTTTCTTTATGTAAAGTCTCATACCTTACTCTGGGTACAGTAACGGATGATCTGGATCGTCTGTTACTGAGTGGAGACTTGTGTAGGATCCGTCACCTCAGGAGACTGTGTCTGGCGACATACTCAGGGACGAAACTGAACATTGTCTTTCGCCCTTCTCATTAATGGGAGATGTCGAAAGAGAGACCATGAAGTTCCTTGACTCGTATGCTTGCTGTCCGAGTGTGTAGGAACATTGTCTTCTTAAATCAGGAGAAAATTTGTTGCCTGGTGAAGTGGAACATGAGGTCTCTTTAGAGATCAGAGAATTTGAATTATGATCCGAGAGGAAGGTCTCAATTCCGACTGGAGAAGGGCAAGTTGTAAGTCCGTATGAGTTAGGAAAGGTCTATCGATGAGAGAATGTCCCTTTCGTTCAGTTTGAAGGTGAAGGATCGAGGTTGAGTGATCATCTTTACCTGTCGAAACTGAATAGAGGGTCTTTTCCTCTTGTATATACTCGAGGATTCCGCTATTGCTGGAATAGAGGTATCGAGTGGAGAGAAACACTTTCACATGACACCAACCACACAAGATGTTATACTGCCTGGTAGACTGATGCTGAGGAATTCCTCAGAGATCTAGACAACCTTTTCGCAAAAGAGGTACTGGGTAGTCTCCATGCGTACAATCATAGCAAAGCTATAGCTTGTGGTAGGTGTCGAAGTGGGTTGTCTGTGATGTGGAGAGGGTTCTCTTGGAGATTCTATCAGGAGCTACAGAAAGGTTTAGAAACCGTTCTGCGTAATGCCATAGCGGAGCTAGGAGAGTCCTTGAGAGGCTGATCAATGTTCTAGCCTTCTTGAGTGCCCTTCTCCAGATAAAACAGTGACAAGACGTAAAAGTCATTGTTGTATACAGTATACTGTTGTTGCCAGAGAGCATTGGGGTTTAGGGCTGGGGAACAACAGCAGCCTGAGGTTCAGGAGCGTTGCGAACAGATCCCTAGTTGGAGGACCCCTTAAAGTCGGGACTTTGTCGGCTACAAGACGATCCAAAGACCATTCGGTATACTTTATCTGAGATATTGTGCACAGATTGTCGGCGAGCACGTTCTTCTAGTCTGGAATGAAGCGGGCTGATAGTGGTTCTGAACGGACTTTGGCCCATCTTAGTGTTTATACTGTTAGATGGGAAGAGGCTACGAGTAAGTTCCTTCTTGCTTGCCGATGTGAGCCTCTATGTGTATGTGGTGTTGTCGTCCATCACATCACTGAGTGGTCTGTTAGGAACTGATGAGGCTGCTAAAGGACCGGAAAGTTGGCCTTCATCTCTTAAGAGATTTAAGTGAAGGTACTTTCGGACTCTGTCCAGAGGGCTGAGGTCGTGTGGTGCAGCATTATGGTCCCTCCTCTCTTCTTTTGATGTGTTCTAAGCACAACATCAAGTCCGAGAGGTGGGGAAGGATGAGAAGGTTATACCACTCCGTAGATTCTCAACTAATACTCATCCCTTGAGGTTCGTCCAAATTTCTGGTCCCATGGGGGTCAGAATGTTTGGGGGATCTAAGGCCTGATTCCAGTCCGACTCAAGTCACTTTGGGATGGGAGTTGTTCTCGTTTTTGAGAAGGTTTTGTGGAGATTGGTGTCTAGAATCATTCCCAGATACACCAGTCTTCTGGGAGGGAAGCAGGGAAGACTTCCGCAGGTTTACCCTGATCACTGGATCTTGGTAAAAAGACATCAGAAGTTCCGGTGCTAACGCAAGGTTGCCACTGAGTCTGCTAAGGTCAGTCAGTCGTTCCGAAACGGAGGAGACAGAAGGCGATCCTGTGAGACAGGATAGGTGTAGTGGAAAGACCGATGCACAGTGCCCTGAACTGGAGTTTCTTGTTTGTGTAGACTGAATCTTCCAACCTTCCTAGATGGATGGTTTGGGCCTGGAAGTAAGTGTCCTTTAGGTCCAGTGTGCAAATGAAGACCTGAGGTCTTAGCCCTTATTCGAACTCCAACATGGTGTGGACATCGACCCAAAGGGACAGCTCCTTGCGGATCCTTTTGCATGGAAGATTGTCGACGCTGGAGTCTTGACTAGTGTCGTAAAGGATCAGACGCGATACCCAGTGTAAGAATTCTTCTCTGAGAGAGAATTCCTTTAACTAACAGAAGCAAGGCAACGCTTAGCTTTACCATGCAGCCTGATGGGATTGATGCTATTCCTTAGAATAGAATCAATCTGGCAAATATTAATCAATGGTTAACAGTTGGGTATCGTGGTTACTGTGCAGTTGGAGAGTGCT
This sequence comes from Palaemon carinicauda, assembly GCF_036898095.1. Classification (NCBI taxonomy): domain Eukaryota; kingdom Metazoa; phylum Arthropoda; class Malacostraca; order Decapoda; family Palaemonidae; genus Palaemon; species Palaemon carinicauda. The sequence goes on along the minus strand of NC_090741.1, from coordinate 102,402,567 downwards.
CGCAAGTAGTTCCCTGTCAACAAGCCGTTGATGAGGGTTGTCGAGCGTTTGCCGATTACTTCAGTGTGATGGCGAACGGCCAGTAGCGAGAAGTATGTTGTATACCTTCTGATCTAGTGAACTACGGGCAGAGGTTGACTAGTAAGTCCGAGTCACGAACTGCTGGCGAATTTCCGATGATCGGTGAATCGGCGGTCTGTGAACCGATGGTGAGCTAGAGATCAGCAAGCTAACTACGGTCCCTCTTGGTTGGTCAGAAATCAGCAAGCTGAAGATGGGCTGGTCAGAGATCAGCGAGCTGAGTTCAATGATCGGAGAAAGATGAGCTGCCCATCAGTGATCTAGTGATCAGCAAGCTGATGACTGGTCATTGACTAGCAATCAGTGATTGGAACGCTAGCAATCGGAGATCGTTAGTCATTGGAGGGACTAGAGGTCAAAGATCATCGTTGAGCTAGCAATTGGCGATCTGGTGATCGGCGACCTAGCGATCAGTAAACCGTGGGCTAGTCATCAGCAAACAGTGATCTAAAGATCAGACTGTTGATGCTTTCCTGTTTGCTGACGGTGGTCTGTCAAGAAAAAAAATAAACTTCAGAAGAGTCAGGGACCAAGGATTCCTCGTTTCGATTCCCCTCGTAAGATGGAATCTTGGGGATCTTGAATCCTTTTGTGAGGCCTCTTTCCTCTTTTTCCGGGGGCAATGTTATGCGATTGCGGGGAGGAATGGGGCAATGGTGACCTGTTCAAAAAGTTTTATTCCCTTTTTCTGCCTATTGCGCGTGTGCAGGAGAGTACTGGAGCGATGGCACACAGGATGATGCTGGTGCTCAATTTCTGTCTGGAGAGCAGGCGAGCACTGGCGCATTGGATCTGCGAGCACTGGCTCTTTGGCAAGAGCTGGTGCATTGGATCTGAGACCGAAACTGCGCAGGAGGGCGCAGGAAAGTGCGGAAGAGCGCTGGCGCGCAGTAAGGCACTTTGTAGTTTTGTGCAGTCTCCCTAGAATGCGCCGAAGCGTGTGACTGGTTACGCAAGGGCGGGTGCATTGGCGTGTGCATGAGAGTACTACATGGAGACTGCTGGCGCGCACGTACGGAAGACCATTGGCGTGGGAGACCATTGGCGCACACGCACGGAAGACTGTTTGCGCACACGCGCAAGAGCATTGGCGCGCGCAAGACTATTGGTGTGCACGTACAAGAGCATTGGCGCTCGCGCGCGCGGAAGACCATCCGTCCTTGGCACCTTCTGGGATCGGGAGACACTGACGGAAAGACAAAGGGCACACTCAGTGGCGGATGAACTCTCTTTTTCGACGGAGCACTAGCGATGACCAAGGAAATCCAACATCCTTCGGTTCAAGTTGTTGTCATCATTGATACACGATGGATAGAATAGCCACCCACAAACGGCCCAATAGGAACAAATAGTATACAATAATGGTAGGTAGCATTGCAGTTATCACAAAACTGCATAGCCTTGGCTTCTTCAATTAATATCCCATGAACACAACTACTGTACCTGCGAGAAAACTTATTCAGTCTGAAAGAAAAAGCAAAACTACAACATGATGTCTGTACTCTGCGGACACCAAAGTCAAAGTCAAGGTTACAGTGCGTAGCGGGTTGGTGGCCTAGTTAAAATTTTAAATGACCGTTCCAGCTTGGCTGAAACCATACTCCTATTAAAGTGTAGGAGCAAACTGATAGTGGAGATTGCCCGGATAACTACTGAATCCAGAAATAGATGCAGTAACTGTTTGAAATATCAAATTTTGAAGTAAGTCGTATTTTTTCTAACTGCCGTATACAGTACAAACCTGAGTCCTTTGATGGGGACCAGTTGCCATGTATTAAAATTAGCTATAAAATTCTTAATTTCTTCATTTTTTTTACATATATATTAAGCAATCTTCATACAGTATTTGATTATTAGAGATTAATGGCCTAACCACAGTATTATTGTACATTACTACACATGTACTATAACATAAGCAGAATTCTACTCTATGGTAGGTAAAGAACCGAAGACACAAAATGAAATTAAGTCTTGAAAAATCATTCTCCCAAATCGGCTAGCCTTGCAAAAATAAGCCAACATGCAGGTTGGTCACGTAAAACATCTAAAGAGCTCTTAAATGTAACAGTGTATATGCAAAAAAGAACAATATTAGTTAGGAGACAGGAATTGACACAATCAAATACAGGCACTTCTCACTTAACGACATACTCAGTTTTTGACAACTAGGAGTTCGGACGGCTTTACGACTGGTCCCATATTCGTTTAACAAAAATATCTGTAGTTGCAACATGCGCGGAGTGCAGTGGCAGCAAAATTATGAGTGTAATTATACGCAGCTGTGCATGATAATTTGGGCTGAGGCAACTAGCAGTGCAGCTCCCTTTCATCACCTTTCGCTACCTCGCATGGTTTTTCGTGTCCATTACCCAGTTGTTATAGGTTGAGAAGTGCTGTACTGTATTTTTTGCTTTCGATATTTGTATATACTTTTAAGATGTTGGTAAAAAGAAAGAGTACTACATCTCAAGGATCTTTTGCCAACAAGCAAAGGAGTTCTATCGATATTGACACGAAACTCAAGATTATCAATCAATATGAAGAAGGAAAGAAAGTTCAAACAATCCCTAGCAGTATAGACTTATTGCATTCTACAATATTTACCATCCAATAAGCCAGTCTGAGTGAAGGAGATGGCCAAGGCTACAACAGGATATAGTCTATTGCTTGGATAACAAGGCAGCAAATATGGAAAAATTGTTGGCCATTTGGTTTGACGACCAAATAAGCAAACGAGGGTCTATTAACCTCAACATACAGTAATTCAAAGTACAGCATCTTCAATATATTCAAATTATGTGAGGGAGAAGCATGCACGGAAACATTTACAGCAACCCACAGATGATTCCAGCGCTTTCGTCAAGGATTTCATTTTCAGAACTGTAATATTTATGGTGAAGCAGCAAGTGCAGATACAAAAGCAGCAAAAAAATTTATCAATGTTTTGGATAAGATCATCGAGGAAGGAGGCTATCTGCCAGAACAAATTTTCAACGTAGACGAGATGAGAATATTTTGGAAAAGAAATACGTAAAAGAACATATCTCCACAATGAGGCTATAAGTATGGCCAGATTCAAAGATCGAGTGATGTTGCTTTCAGGCGGAAATGTTGTATTGTTCCCAGAAACCATGTGCTTTAAAGAATATGAACAAGCTGCCAGTGTCTTACCGGGCAAACAGCAATGCATAGATGACTCAAGCTTTGTTCAAGGACTGGTAGAAAAACTGCTTTATACCAACAACCAGAGAATACTGCCTTCAAGAAATCACCTTCAAGATTCTGATTGTGTATTGATAAGTATTATGAATGCTTTTTATGACATCAATTACCAAAAATACTTGTTTCAAGTTATATGGACTGGGTAAAATAAGAAATGTCTGAAAAACTTACATTCAGGAGTGAATCCATACTCAGGGTTGAGCCTTAGTTTTAAGATAAGCTTAGGATAAAGATGTATAAGGATAGGTTGCATGGGGGAGTTTCATGATGCAACCAGTAAGGATGTCTCTTCTGGGTTAGGTTAGGTGGTGCCCCAATATTCTTTTCCCTTTTGTTCTACAGTATACAAGTTTGCAAAAGGGTTAAAAACAAAGGTATTATTGTAGAGTATTACAGGGCAATGTAACCTAGGAAAAAAAACTACTTTTTCTTATAGAAAAAAATACGCTCTCTTCGAAAATGACACTCGTTCCCGTCGTAAATGAACAGTTTCAGAAATATATACTGTATATATCTATATCCTACATTAATGGGGGACCCCCAGTGGGAACTCGGGGTTTTGGGTGGGGAAAACATACTGGGGAATCGATATATAATTGTAAAACAAGCCTTTTCTTCTCTATACATTATCTTCTTGAATGTATAATAAACGGAGGAAAATACAGAACTGTATAGCTGGATAAACTTTGGAGACGCCGTTGCAAAGACTGTCTCATGAAAAAATACAGTAACCAGTGCTGCCAACGTGTAATGTAGATCAAATATTAACGTATCATGCTAACATTAGCAATGTTTTCCATTTAATTTTTCACATTCTACTTGCCCGTTGTAGACGCTCTTGTACGTACTGTACATTTGTACATAGCAGGTTTCGACTTTCTGCGCAAAAACCCCGCCTCCCTGCGCAGAGACTTTCCCCCCACCAATAGGATTTCTTCTTCTCTAATCGTGAAATGCAACTGTTCGTCTCTCTACCAGCTCTGTTCAAGTCTATTACTTGATTAGCCATGTAATACCCTCTTATACATTTTACGTTTGACCCCAGTATTATTAGTTTTATTATCCGATACCTTATAAAATCACCTCCTTTTATATACCCATCAAATATTATTCATCATACATTCCATTTTATCTTCATATATTACTTTTATACATTTTGTTATTACCTTGTCACTCCCATATTTCACATAAATACTTGCTCTGGACAAGTTTCCCATTCTGTTCATTCATGTTTACTCTCTAGACTCCGTTGCTTTTCCGTTAACCTATCACGAACCCATACGTATGTAAAGTTTGCACAGGGGGGTTAATATTTCCCTAACCCCACCTTCCAACAAGCCCTTTTCCGTGGAAACCTTTGCCCAAGTCCCGTCTTTGTTAGTTCAAGTGACGTCTTTTGCTTATTTTACGATCTAAGTATTATAAAATTGTAACCGCTTCAGTAATCCACACTTGAATTTATTTTGGTGTATTCCAATGTTGATAATTTTCTTAAATCATGTAATGTAATATACCAACTTTTACAGTGTTTCAAGTGCAGTGCTAATCTAAGGCAAAACACTTAAGACACCACAGACTCAGTCACAACACCCCCATGACCCCTAAGTTACGACGGCACGGTCATAAAAGTAAGTCATTAATTTCTTTAACTTAAATGTTAGCGTGCGCAGCTCAACATTACTGCTTGCCAGTACATACGAGCTTGATGTTTTATTTTCATGCGAGTGAAGCAAGCTAATGGCGAAACAAGAACCATTATATATAATGTTATCGTAACAGTACTAACGTTACCGTAACGTGAGTGAAGTGATATAACAAAGGGCATTATATTGGGTTTGTGACCTGGGAACTTCTAGGTTAGGTTAGGTGGGTTTGTTAGGTTCTGTACCCCTTTTGTACTTTTTTATATATTGTGTAAAGGGTATAAGGAAAAATTATTCAAAATACACATGATAATAATACCGAATCATTGCTAACGTTAGTAATTCCACCGTAACTGTCGGGAATTTCGACCTGATCAATCAAAATTCCCGCCATTTGACTCCGCCTACGATTGCGTCAAATTGGAGGGAGAGGAGAGAACTCGCGGGCGAATGAATGTCGTTCAAGACGAGAATGTTTAGAACCAAAAAGAGAAACCGCCTGGTAGGGGAGGCGTTGAGACTAAAGAAATCGTCCACTTGTAATTTAAGATTAAGAAATATAACGTCATTCTATTGTAACATAATAAAAAAATCCAATCTAGAAATTTAGGTTCAGAAAAAATTGCGGGAAAAAGGTGACGTCGGAGGTTGCAGAGGCCCGCTCTGCCTCTTTGATCCGACGTCCCCAACCACAGTAAGTTCTAATTGTTCTCTCTCCCCACCCTAGTGTACCCAGGTCGGTTTCCATGTAGGTCTTGCTAGAGTTGTGTAAAATTTGTATCTGTAAATATTTCATCGATCCTTGTGCCAGGGGATCAGTGTTATTGTGTAAAGTACGTAAAAAGGTCTCGGTAAGGCGTTTATCGTGATAACTCTCTAAATGATTAATTAATTTTGCTAAAATCTTGAGTCCGATGCGGACATAGTTTTTTTTCAGTAACGCACATGTTCATTAAGTAAAGTGTCTCTTTGTATGTCAAGTAAAGGTTTATTTTTTTATATTTCTTTCGTATTAGATGATTATTTTTATAATAAATTTTGTTAAAATATAGCCGTATTCTACTTAATTTCCCGAATGGTTTTGAGAGGCTAGCCCTTAAGGCCTTGTGACACGCCCAGCACATCGGGCAACTTAGTAAACAGGTGAAATTTCGCCACATTTGGTCCTTCGAACCGGATCACAAGTGCTTCCCAGAGCCGGACGGGACTTAATTAAAATATGAGCTTTTGAGGGTGGGAGAGAAGTAACAATTAAAGGTCGTCTACGTCCCGATGTGCGATGGCCCACGTGGGTCAGTTTCTTTGAGTCCCTTCCTAACGTAAAGTTACCTTTCTTTCCTTGCTTTGCCAAACCCCCCCAAACGTAAAGTAAAGTTAATTAAGATGGCGGTGTCCACGATCGTGCACATCGAGGCGTCGATGGGCCTAATAAACGACTTACTTAGCGAAACGCAAAGGGCGCTATTAGAGACCTACTCTGAGTCCGTTTACCAGAATTTGGTAACAGAGTTGCAGGTAGAGGACCGACAGTTAAGAGAGCTATACAAAAGCCAGTGTGTGAAACTAGAATCTAGTATCGAAGCCCGAATCAGGCACACATTAGGTGAAGCTACACGCGCTTCTACCCTATTATATAATAGGATAGACAAAATGAAAGTCACTTCAACGGGGAATGTTGCCCTCCCCAGGTTGAAGCCGCTGCCTCTCCCCACGTTTGAAGAGGAAGTGCAAGAATACGCATCGTACCGTGAACTATTCACAATCCACGTGGATAGAAGAGCTGATTTAGACGAAGTGTCTAAATTCAAATATTTATTGGGGACGTTGGGCAAAGAGCCAGTTAGAATCATCAAATCTCTAAGTGTAACTGCCGCGAACTATAATGTAGCATTAGACCTATTAGATACGCAATATGGCAACGTGCACCAGACACTCGTGATTCTGCACCGCAAATTAGCCAACATCTTTGTGCCGTCACTAAACCCAGTAGAACTCAAAAGGTTCCGTTTTGAGTTGACCATCATTATTGAACAAATCAAAAGACTGAGTACCAATGACATAGGCCAGGGCATGATCATGAGCCTCATTAATCAAAAACTGTCAGAGGGAAAGCTCTACCGCAAAGTGGTAGAGCATTTGAGAAAATGCGACTATACGTTGGACGAGTTTTTCGAGGCAATAGATTTTATTGTGAGAATGCTAGAAGACGATGCGTTGCAGAGAGGCGACAGTCTTAAGAGTGACAAAAGACCAGACAGTAGTGTAAGACCGAAAACCCATCCCATCCACAATAATTCCTGCCCATTTTGTAGCGAACGGCATCCGCCTCACGGATGTCGCCAAGTCACTGTCGTAGCTGCTAGACGTCGCATTTTGCTAAAAAGGGTCTTTGTTTTAATCGCACGAAATCAGGCCATCGTAGCGATAAATGTCCCGTTTCAAATTCCTGTAGAAACTGTAATGCTAAGCACCACACTGCAATTTGCGATACGGGTAGACCGCAATCGATCCCTAGTCATAGTAGTAATAGTCAATCAACAACGTCCCGCCCCGTAGTAAATGCGACGCCTGCGCAGAACGAAACTGCCCCCCGTCCATCCAAAGTTAAAGTAGAATCTAAACCATGCACAAGCGCAAAGATCGCGCAGAGGTCTGATGTGGACCTCCCATGCACTATCTTGCCAACAGCCATGGCAGGTATCCAACTAAGGCAAGGTAGTAAGCGAGTCTGCCTATTTCTCGACTCAGGAAGCCAGAGGAGCTTCATCTCAGCAAAAATTGCCCGTCAATTAGGCCTACCGGTGGTGGGACGAGTATCCTTAAATATAGCTCCGTTTGGTTCCGAGGAAATAAGCGGACAATACGATGTAGTAAGTTGCAGGGTTGAAATGGGGAAAAGAATCGTGCGTATGAAGTTGGTGGCACACGAACACGTGGACGTCCCGATACATAACGCGGGTTATGTAAAGGTCAGACAGCATCTGTTGACCAAGGGAGTCACGTTAGCCGATCCAGCAAACCAATCAGATACCATGAAGGACGTACACATATTAGTTGGGGCTGATTATTTTAGCTATTTTATTATAGGTGTTGAAAAAGTAGATGGGATAAATCTTTTCTTGATGGTATGTCCCCGTACGGGAAGGTGCCACAGTGGCTGTTCCAAGGGGAAAAGATCGAACAAGTAAGAACGTTGAGAGTGTGCAGAGTCACGAACGAGCCATATCTGTGTGATGTAGACGAGTGGTGGCGATTAGACCGTGTTGGCATCGCCCCATCTGAGCAATACACTGTTCGCGAGGCCGAGGCCGTGCGAAAGGTATCGCAAAGCGTTGTGAGAAAACCTGAGGGATATCAGGTTAGCCTACCATTCGGGTCGGATGCTAGGCCAGAAACAAATTATCGTAACGCTGTGGCCCAGCTAGAGTCGTTGCAGACCAAATTCAGAAAGGATAGGAAATATTTTGAACAATATCAGGGAGTGATAGATAAATATATCGAAGCAGGATTTATATCAGAGGTGAAAAATCCCATAGTGGAAGGTTATTACATGCCACACTTTGGAGTTTAGAAAGACAGCCGTACCACCCCCCTTAGAATCGTGTTCAATGCCTCGGCAAAGTCAAAGGGTTGTAAGTCATTGAATGAATGTCTCTTACCTGGGCCCAATTTGGTAGAGGTAGCATATAGTTTGATCATAAGGTTTAGGTTGAACCGATATGCCATGTTAGCCGACATAAGTAAAGCATTCCATCGTGTTTTGTTAGATCCTCGTGATGCCAAATACACACGATTTCTGTGGCGCGAGGCAGCTGGTCGAGCGCTTACCTTCGCCTTTAGAGTCGTGGTGTTCGGCATCACAGCTAGTCCATTTTTGCTACAACAGATATTAAATTGTCATTTTAAAGAGGAAGGCCACCCAGATTTAGTAAAATCTTTTTATGTCGATAACTATCTGGCCACATTTGAGGATTTAGAACATATGAGGCAAGAGCATGAGTCTGTTCATAACATCTTAAAAGGGGCGGGTATGCCCTTGGAAGGGTGGGCAAGCAATCACTTGGCCTTCGATAGCGAGAAACAGTGGAGTGAGCCTGTGAGTGTGAACGTGCTCGGGCTGCGATGGGCCCGGGACGTGGACAGATTGTGTGTGAAAGAAAGTAAAAGGATCTGCGAGTTGGGGGAGGGATGGGTGCCTACGAAGCGTAGGGTACTTTCCCTGTTAGTCTCCATTTACGATCCGATAGGTTTGATAAGCCCATTATTTGTAAAGGGAAAACTTTTCCTCCAACAACTATGGGAGGATAATGTAGGTTGGGATGATGTGTTAGGAGAAGAAAGGGCTAAACAGGCAAGTGAATTGTTGAGTAATTTGTAAGCGGTGAGCGACATCACCTTTCAAAGATCGATAGGAAAAAGGGGTTTAGAACTTCATGTGTTCACCGATGCCAGCAGTAAGGCATATGGAGCAGTGGCATATACCAGGGACGATTGCAAACGGGTAAGTTTGGTTACTAGCAAAATTTGGATCACTCCGAAAGGGATGAGCAAACTGATGATCCCCAAGCTAGAGCTACTGGCCTTGTTGTTAGGCAGCAGACTAGCAAGAACACTCAAGGAACTGATCGAGCCACGGGAAATAGTAATGTGGACCGACAGTAAGGTAACGTTGGCATGGGTAGCATCTCCCGATGCCAGGTCTAATAAAAATGTGTTTGTTTCTAAGAGAGTGGCGGAGATTATTTTTATTCAGCAGGTTTGTAGTTTCAGTCTGAACCATGTCCCTACTCATCAGAACCCTGCCGATATCCTATCCAGAGGTGCAACGGCTCGACAATTGCAAGCTAACTCCCTGTGGAGGAACAGTCCAGAATTCCTCAGGACCACAGGAAAGCCTGTTCCTTGCAAGGGGGAAGATCCACAACATCAAACTCACGTAGTAGCGGCGGTACAGGAATTAAGGGAGGAGATGTGTCCTACCCCCCCAGGCGAGATTTGGGACATCCTGAAAAGGGAAGTAGGGTTCCAATTCTTGTTGAGAGTAGTCAGACTAATTTTAAAGTTTACTAAGATAGAACGGCATCCGTTCAGTATTGTTGTCCAATTAGAGCAAAAACATTATTTGCCTACTGTTTATGCTTACTTAGAGGGCGGAGTCAGACCCCCTCGTGAAGTTGCTAATTTTGTCAGACAGTTGAATCTAGTTTTAGTAGATAATCTCATCTGCACCAGGGGACGAGTGTCCCACGTAGGAGAAACTGATCAGTTAATTCTCTTGTCAGCCAAAGGGCATTTAGTTAGGATGTATTTAAATTATTTACATCAGTTACATTTGCATTGTGGGGTGAATACTCTGATAGGTATCTTTCGACAGAAATGTTGGGTGGCGGGTCTACGTTCCATTGCGAAGCAAACCGTGCGGCAATGCCCCGAATGCAAGCTAGCCTTCCAGCCTCTAACGAGACAGCCACCACCAACCCCCCTGCCAAAGGAAAGGATCACCCTCACAAAACCCTTCACAGCGGTCGGAGTGGACCACACAGCAGCCATACAAACTGAAACGCGGCCAGGATATATACTTATCATAACCTGCATGGCTAGCAGAGCCGTGTACCTTGACTTTTGTCCCTCTTTGGAAGCAGAAGAATTCGTGTTGGCACTAAGACGGTTTAGTGCCACCCATGGTGCCCCGCAGCTCATCATGTCCGATAACCATCAAACCTTCAAGGCTGCCAGCCACCTCCTGCAGGGACTTTACGAAGAAGATGAAGTCCAGCAGTTCTTGAGGAAAACTGGCATAAAGTGGCGGTTTCAGACGCCCTGTGCACCTTGGAAAGGTGGGTTCTTCGAGCGTTTGATAGGAGTAACGAAACGGACCCTCCAGATAGCCCTCGGAAAGAAGTACCTGCCGGACGCCCACGAGCTAACCCTCGTGAAAGAAGCAGAAGCAGTGGTGAACAATCGGCCGCTTATGTACAGCGGTGACGAGCGCGAGGATGAAGTCCTCACCCCCTCCCATTTGCTAAGAGGACACCAAGTCCACCTCATGGCACCAATCGTGCCGGACGACCATCTCGACACAACCTTCACCTCTCGGAAGCTACGTGATCGTTACATAAGACTGACAGATTTACTGAAGGCGTTCCGAGAACGATGGAGAAGGGAATACTTGAGTGCCTTGAGAGCCCGGCACGACTGTCGGTCCGGGGAACCCTCCAAGCTACACCCCGGAGACATCGTGCTAGTTAAACAAGAAAATAAGAAAAGAGCTACATGGCCTCTTGGACGTGTCGTGGAGACTTATCCTGACGACGATGGAGTCGTGCGTTCGGCTAAAGTGTTGTTCGAGGGTGTCGAGTCGCTGCGAGCTGTCAGCCACCTGGTTCCCCTAGAAATAGCCCCCTCTGAGGATGATGATGGAGGAGAAGACGACGACGACGGCGATGACGGAGAAGAGGGCGCGTACAGTTCGACAGCAGGAATGCCAGGGATAGTGGAGACGTCTGGGGACGACCAGGATATGGCACCAGCTACGACAACTCAACAACCAGCCACAGGAAAAGACGACAACGACGAGAAAGGTGAGAACTATGCAGTTAGTGAGAGAAGTGAAAATGAAACGGAATCAGAGCAGACGAACGCACAAGGACGTTCTGCACGCCCATTGAGAAGGGCTGCCGCGAAACAGCGAGAACTGATGGACTGTCTGCTGAAAGGTGACGATATATAAAACGTAGCTGTAAACAATGAGTGAAAAAGGGGAGTGTCCTATCTGGGAGGTAGGGAGGGTGGAGTTTGTGAGGTGTGCATGAATCTGCGGAAGTTGGAAGTGCGTAGGGGGTGGAGAACGGGGACGGGATGGTCTCTCGTGCGTACAGACCGAGCGTTGCACAGAACCAGCCCCTCCCTCTTGTACTCCATCAAGTAACAGCCTGCATGTAGCAGCGCTATATAAGTCTCGATTATTATGAGTTAAAGCAGACTGAACTTGAATTGTTATGTATGCATTTCCATTGGCATTTTCTGATTGTCTTAGGCCCATTGCCTAATTGCCTTTGCATTTGAATTGTTATGTATGCATTTCCATTGCCATTTTCTGATTGTCTTAGGCCCATTGCCTAATTGCCTTTGAATTGTTATGTATGCATTTCCATTGCCATTTTCTGATTGTCTTAGGCCCATTGCCTAATTGCCTTTGCATTTGAATTGTTATGTATGCATTTCCATTGCCATTTTTGCCATTTTCTGATTGTCTTAGGCCCATTGCCTAATTGCCTTTGCATTGGAATTGTCATGTATGCATTCCCATTGTTATTTTGGTTTGTTTTAGGCCCATTGCCTACTTGCTTTGCCATTTGAATTTTGTAATATGTATGTGTACATTACCACTAATTTCTGCTGTTCCTTATGTGTATTATACACGAGTACATTAGAATTGCTAGGCCCATTGCCTAATTTGAACTGTTGTATGGCTATATGTATATTATTGATTGTGTTTATTGCCCCGGGGTAACATTGCTGTGTTGTACATTATGCGTACTCTGTTCGAGTCGTTGCGGAGCGCTACGCAGCGAGCCTAACAGAGTCTCGGAGTAAGTCACTCCCCCCACCCCGAGTCCAGCCCTGTCCAATTGACCGACGTTTCATCGCTCCTTATTTGGGGCGTGGAGGATGTCGGGAATTTCGACCTGATCAATCAAAATTCCCGCCATTTGACTCCGCCTACGATTGCGTCAAATTGGAGGGAGAGGAGAGAACTCGCGGGCGAATGAATGTCGTTCAAGACGAGAATGTTTAGAACCAAAAAGAGAAACCGCCTGGTAGGGGAGGCGTTGAGACTAAAGAAATCGTCCACTTGTAATTTAAGATTAAGAAATATAACATCATTCTATTGTAACATGATAAAACAATCCAATCTAGAAATTTAGGTTCAGAAAAAATTGCGGGAAAAAGGTGACGTCGGAGGTTGCAGAGGCCCGCTCTGCCTCTTTGATCCGACGTCCCCAACCACAGTAAGTTCTAATTGTTCTCTCTCCCCACCCTAGTGTACCCAGGTCGGTTTCCATGTAGGTCTTGCTAGAGTTGTGTAAAATTTGTATCTGTAAATATTTCATCGATCCTTGTGCCAGGGGATCAGTGTTATTGTGTAAAGTACGTAAAAAGGTCTCGGTAAGGCGTTTATCGTGATAACTCTCTAAAAGATTAATTATTTTGCCAAAATCTTGAGTCCGATGCGGACATAGTTTTTTTTCAGTAACGCACATGTTCATTAAGTAAAGTGTCTCTTTGTATGTCAAGTAAAGGTTTATTTTTTTTATATTTCTTTCGTATTAGATGATTATTTTTATAATAAATTTTGTTAAAATATAGCCGTATTCTACTTAATTTCCCAAATGGTTTTGAGAGGCTAGCCCTTAAGGCCTTGTGACACGCCCAGCACATCGGGCAACTTAGTAAACCGGTGAAATTTCGGCACAGTAACGTTGGTAACGCTGTGTATCACCGCAACGTTGGTAACGTTGTCTACCGTTGGTAACGTTGCTAATGTTACCGTTCGCAGTACATACGTGAGTTAAGAGACACCGAATTTGAATAAGTCATTATATTTATGTATTTTAACAAAATATATATAATAAAAGACATTATATTTAACAATTTTAACAGAAAATATATGTTTTCCTGTAGAAAATAACGAGATTTAACCGGTTTTCACCTTCATATCATCTGTAATAACAGCAACCATTTCGGCAACTTAAAGTTAGTCGAATTGGTTGATCTGTTTGTTTGCGGTCGAATTGAAGGTAAAATTCTGTTAAATCACATTATTTACTATAGGAAAACATATATTTTCTGTTCAAAATAACACCCTGTAATACAATACAACAATACCAAAATGAATGAATTATAGGGCTTGACCATCATCATACATACTGTAGAACTCCATTGTTCAGAGTATCTATGAACAAGCCAAGAACATTCTTTTCTGCATTAGTTATATTGTGCTATGTAAATATTTACACTTTAACCCAATAACCTATGCTTGGAGAATAATGCATAAAGTTCCTCCCTCGGTAAAGGTGAGGCGTCTTAGGCAAAGTTAGGAGGGGAAACCTTAAGTTACATCGTATGACTACTTTTTTTTCCTTGTGAAATATATATTTTTTCTGGTGTAGCTTCCTGTGTTTCAGACGGATTTCCAACTTAAAACAAAGGGTTTTCCAGATATCGACACCCAAAATAGTTTAACGCCTAAAACTAGACTAGAAGCCCCTTTTTCCGAAATAATTACAGGGTTTCTTAAGCACAATTGCACAGGTACCCATCTAATAAGAAAGGAACATCAGTAGGCCTTAACATTACAAACTTCGTACCCTACAAACAGGCTAATTTAGGTTTTCCCAATACCCAATAATTGACGACAAACGAATACTTACCATTCTCTATTGAAGTTCGTCATCTACGAAACACCCAATAGAATTAATGTGACAATTTCCTCTGTGACGTAGGTTTCGTGCAGTACGTACAGCGAGTACGGAACGCGTACGACCTGGTTTTGGCTAACAATGCCTTTTGTTTACTTTTGTTGACATGACATCTGCTTGAAGGATTCTTCTTCTTTCTACTTCGTCCCTTCGGATAAGAGAGTTTTTCTTTTAAATGTAAAAGAAACTTAAGTTTTGGTAAATTATGATATTTGATTAAGATTTTATAGTTTGAATAAAATCCTAACTAAAGCTCTATCTTTTGCTATGGTTTATCGTGTTACAATTTTTTTTATCATCTTTATCAGCATATCAAAGCCGATGATATGGTTATCAACTAATTTTTCTACATAAATATTACAATCTCCTGTGAAAAGAGGAGTTCATATTGTTGCTAAGGCATTATGCCAGAGTGCATAGAGACTAGGAATACCATTCTGAGGCAATATTCTCCTTAAAATAAAAGTTTAAAAAGTTTTAATCATGGGTTGGACGAGAGGAAGCGGGGACAAAGATTTAAAAAGCTAAAATGCTCCAATACCCTATAAATATGATTCATATCGCCTGGCACAAAGCCATACATAGGCTCTATATGTGTTTATATAATTAGATGATTCACGCACACATCTTACAGGGGAAGATACTTTGAGCTTCCAAAATTTAGCGAGAAAATTGCAGTATTAGAATTACTAAACAGGCAATAATTTATCTATTTACGAAAACAGAACGAACCAGAAAAATCAAGCATACCAGATTATCAACTCCATCATAAAATAATGTTCGGTAGTCTACTTATCAGTTAGGGCTACACTGCACAGAACTACGAAAAAAAACTAAGATAAAGATTACGTTATTGAAACTAAACTAATTCAAATATATTTGTACTAACATCAACTTCCTTCTGCCTATTGTTGCACAATGATAGGCTTTTTTTTATATAAAATTTCTTCTTTATTATTTATTCTTATGTTTATTAGCATAAGATATTTCTATGCAAAAATAAAGAAAAAGAAGTGTGTATATCGTGTGGTCTAATTTAGATTTACTTTCCTTTCTCAAAAAAAAAAAAAATCGAATAAGAATATGAAGACGTTCGCCACCTCTTCCTGTTAGTCGTATCTGTTCAATTAAAATCAGTGATATCAGTATGATTTTTTTTTTGTTTCACCCTGTATTTTACCTTAATATCGAAGCATATCTACCTCCCTATAAATGGTTATTTTTCTACTTTCCTTACATCAATATTCATTCAGGTAGTCTTAACATCATAATTGCACAAATATAGCCTTTACCAAAAGCAATACATTTACAACGTGAGGCACTTCTCGCCCACTCTTATCACTGAATTTCAATACCTTATTGTAGTCCAATGGCTCTTGCATCAGAACTCCCGGAAATTCCTCAACAGGTATTTTAAGATTACAGTAAATACAACGCAGGCAATAACTAGTTCATTTTCTACCATCGAAAATTAAATATACATTTTCCTTCACTATCTGTTAGCTTTCAATGTTACTGATTACTTACGCTACATATAATTATTATTATTATTATTATTATTATTATTATTATTATTATTATTATTATTATTATTATTATTATTATTATTATTATTATTATTATTATTATTATTATTATTATTATTATCCGGTTTGGATCGCTAATAACTCAGCTAATTTTAAAGTGTTTGCTTACAAACTTAAGCTTCAGTATGACCAATATGAAGGAAGTATAAATCAAGAAAATCATGCAGGTGCATACAGCGGCCCCTATGCACAAAGCAAAATTCATTTAAAACGATTACTCTTCGGAATCTCAAGAACTGCGGTATCAGTTGCCTTCAAATTTTTTCTGGAGATACCTTGGGATATGGTCTAGTGCATGCGCAAGTCTGAGTCAATTCTATACGGTAGTTTATGACATATCACGACATCAAAAAATAGCTGCCACATGGTCGAAGATGCTAAATCAGAAACTACACGGTCGATTTAAACCAAATTTGGTGGAAATGTAGAGGGTCATGAGACAACATAAACTGTGCAATATGAATTACCTTGACCTCAAGGTCACAGGACGACTTTTGTGAATAGATTTTATCTTTGAAAAGATGAAAAACTCTAGGTTGCTAGCCAGCCCGATTTTATGCAAGCTTTCATCCGATCCTGCAAAGTAGGGGTTAGGTGGCATTTCAAGGCAACCTAGTCAGTAAAATGCTGGTTACTAGGTTTAAAAATAGTTTAGGTCCCTTTCTAGGCCTATAATCAATAATATTCTATTTCCAATCTTCTAAAGTTTCAATATGCCTAAAAGCAAATTATTGGCAAATTGTGTGAGGAGTTCTTTATAAGAATTGCTTCATCAATTCTATTGTTCTCTAGTTATTATTATTATTATTATTATTATTATTATTATTATTATTATTATTATTATTATTATTATTATTATTATTACAGGATAAGCTATAACAATAGTTGGAAAAGCAAGATGCTATAAGACCAGGGGCTCCAACACGGAAAAGTATCTCAGTGAGGAAGGTACAGAAATAAACTACAAGAGAAGAATAAACAACTAAAATGAAATATTTCAAAAACAGTAACATTGAATTAGATCCTTCACATATAAACTATAAAAACTTCAGACAAACAAGATAAGATAAGCAACGTGCCCGATAGTACCCCCAAGCAAGAGAACTCTAATCCAAGACAGTGGAAGGCCATGGTACAGAGGCTATGGCACTACCTAAGACAAGAGAATAAAGGTTTGATTTTGGAATATCCTTCTCCTAGAAGAGCTGCTTACCATAGCTAAAGAGTCTCTTCTACCCTTACGAAGAGGAGGCTAGCCATTGAACAATTACATTGCAGTAGTTAACCCCTTGAGAGAAGAATTGTTTGGTAATCTCAGCGTTGTCAGGTGAATGAGAACAGAGGAGAATGTGGTAATAATAAGCCAGACTATTTGGTATAAGTGTAGGCAAAGAAAAAATGAGCAGTAACCAGAGAGAGGGATCCGATGTAGTACTGTCTGGCCAGCCAAAGGACCCAGTAACTCTCTAGTGGTAGTATTTCAACGGGTGGCTGTTGCCATGGCAAACCTAATATATTACTCAATTTCTTCCAATTTAGTTTAGTTCACAATATACAATTTTACTTCCTCTTAATAACAAGAAAAAACTGTTAGTGTCGGTTGTCATAAAGAATGCTTTATGAAATGTGAAATAAAGTTTTTGAAACTCAAAATCATCTGGTGTCATAAAGACAGGACTGAGTATGACGCATACCGTAACATAAATTTCTTCCATTATTTTATATAATTTGTCCCTCATTCCTAATGATAAACAAATTGGATTTACAAGCACAGTGGGTTCACCATAGCCGCTATCATAATTCATATTTCTACTGAAGGAAAATTGCATTTGGCAAACAAAGGAAAGACACGACGTCCACTTCACTCTACTCCTTAGTCCTCTTACTAAAAAATGCAGGCCGAAAGGATAGGCAATCGAGTGTCTTTATAGATCACGAGTCTGACTCTAATAAATGATATAAGTTTAACACCAAAGAAGACGATAAATGTCCACTTTCAAAATGGATAATATTTCAATCTATTTATCAGGATTTAGCTGTTTGGAAATGCTTTCTTCTTTATAGAATCAAAGGTTTTTTTAATATATCTTAATGATATCAAAGAGATATTATAATCAATATCTTTCGATTAGAGATAAAAAATGGCTGTTTACACAAGATTGTCGAGATTTGTTGAAGATTGCAAGGACACGTCATTTTCCATTGGCTGTTTGTCTCACTCTCAACCTTTCTTGTTATCAGCAGCTGATGTCATCGTGTTTAGCCTTTACTAGTTTTGTTTGTTGCCACTGATAAAGTATTTTGATATCTAAATTGTATTATAAAAATATAGACAAACATATAGAGTAGTATTGTATATTCCTGCCCTGGAATTTACGAAATCATTTATTGGGGGTGCATACAAACATGTTTTGCATTTTCTAAACCAAAGTTATATTGGAATAATGAAAAGAACATTCATATATATAATTTATTTGTGACTTAAAATTCACAAAATCAATAACGGATGTTATTCATACTCAACAAGTTTTCAAGTAACAATAAGCATTACCAGTTGTGTTATGAACTTCACAAAATTTTACACTTTCATACTCAACACATTATGACATATACAGTATATATATATATATATATATATATATATATATATATATATATATATATATATATATATATATATAAATATATATATATATATATATATATATATATATATATATATATATATATATATATATATATATATATATATATATATATATATATATATATATATATATATTGTGTGTGTGCGAATGCTTGCAAGCTTATAATAATTATAAAAGTTTTTATTTCCTGTTCACTTGAATATTAATTAATATTTGCTTGAATTATTGCAGCAAATGGCGTTACTAAGACCATGGTCATCGAACATGGTAGTCGTCAATATCATACCGAGGCTTATTAAGCTTCCCTATGAACGAAAGCTTAAACCTCAGCGAGACTCGAAGCTTAACCTAAAAGTTATCGTTTTTCATTTCGAAAAAAAGATGCAAATTGTTTACAAATAAAGATTCGAAAATTCTAAACAGCTTGTGGAAAAAGTCTTGATTTTTTAGAAATTGTAAAATTGCAAGAAAATTAGTCGTAGAAGAAGAAGAGAGAGAGGAATAAATAGTTATATACTGAGAATGGCAACTATAGAAAATGGAAAATATGACCACAATGTCATCACCCTGAATATCCGTATCCATTTGATTTTCCATTTCGATATCCATTCTTCTTTCCATTCCCATTGGAGTAGCCGTTTCCGTTGGCAGCTCCATTCCTTTTGGTGTAGCCATTTCCGTTGCCGTTGATAACACCATTACCATTGGTGTAGCCATTTCCGTTGCCATTGGTGTAGCCATTTCCATTGCCATTGGTGTAGCCCTTTCCGTTGCCATTTCCATTGCCATTGGTGTAACCATTTCCATTGCCATTGGTGTAGCCATTTCCATTGCCATTACCGTTGCCATTGGTGAAGCCATTTCCATTGCCATTGGTGTAACTATTTCCGTTGCCATTGGTGTAGCCATTTCCGTTGCCATTTCCATTGCCATTGGTGTAACCATTTCCATTGCCATTGGTGTAGCCATTTCCATTGCCATTACCGTTGCCATTGCTGTAACCATTTTCATTGCCATTGGTGTAACCATTTCCATTGCCATTGGTGTAACCATTTCCGTTGCCATTGGTGTAGCCATTTCCGTTGCCATTTCCATTGCCATTGGTGTAACCATTTCCATTGCCATTACCGTTGCCGTTGCCATTGCCATTACCATTGCCATTGGTGTAACCATTACCGTTGCCATTGCTGTAACCATTTCCATTGCCATTGCTGTAACCATTTCCATTGCCATTGGTGTAACCATTTCCGTTGCCATTGGTGTAGCCATTTCCGTTGCCATTTCCATTGCCATTGGTGTAACCATTTCCATTACCATTAATAGCACCATTACCATTGGTGTAGCTATTTCCATTGACAGCACCATTACCGTTGGTGTAGCCATTTCCATTGACAGCACCATTACCGTTGGTGTAGCCATTTCCATTGACAGCACCATTACCATTGGTGTAGCCATTTCCATTACCGTTGGTGTAGCCATTTCCATTGACAGCACCATTACCGTTGGTGTAGCCATTTCCATTGGCTATGACAACTCCATTACCATTTCCATTGACACCACCATTGCCATTGCCATTGACTCTGCCAATGTCAGCGTTGAGGCCGAAGAACTGAGGCGAGCTGGAGCAGTCGACGTTGTAATACCAATCACACACGAAGAACTGCTGGTGGAAGATGGTCCCGTTGGGGCACAGGAAGGAGTCCAGTCTCCCGTCCGCCTGGCAGATGTGGAACACCTGCGGAGGATCATTTATTATTATTCGAAGGAGGAGACTGACCAGATCAATGAGTCAAAAACGACTCTAATAGAGCTGGGCTGATTAAATTCGAGGAGAAAAATATCCATATTAAAGCTAAATCAAAGGGTAAAATTAGACATTGAATATATGGATGAAAATATAGATAAATTCTTTGGTAAAAATATGGGGTAAATAGAATGTAAATCTTACATAAAAACCTGCTTCTTACAATATTTAGATTTCCAAAAACAGAAATTCTCAGAGTCCATAAAAAGTCAATAAAACTTTTCTCACTCTCTTAGAAAGTTTATAGTCGCTGAAAATATGTTTTATAGTTAAAATCCAGTCACACTCATTGCACCTGAGAACTGCTTCACGAGGTGAGCACACCACATACCCATGCGTCAGTTTTGTGTGACATTTACGCAACATTGTTAAAATTACTTCAGTCCTCCTTTCTTTTTGCACTGAATATTCCCACAGAGAAACAAATATCTTTATTTCAATTGAGATTAATAAGGGACTTAATAGGAATGACTCTATTCTCAAGTCAGGTCTACCTCATTTCCTGTTTTTCATGTCCCGTCTTTGGAGTGAAGGGTTATGTCGAACCTTTTAGGTCTAACCTGTCTTGCTTTCCAAAGAGGTTTCACCATCTTCTGAAAGATGCTATTGTTGTGTATTTTCCTATGATAGTCTCTACAGTTTGAAGAATGTAATTCTACCTATCTTTAAAGAATGGTCTTTGTCTTTGGAATTATATTACGCAGCTGTCATTCTTTATATGGACTTTTATTCTGAATGATCTTATTCTACTGTTCTTCCTTGAATGGTCTACTCATTATGAAGCATACTATTTTACATTTCCTCCAAAGATAGCCTTTGGAAGCTGTTCTTTCTCTAGGTCAAAATTTCTAATACATTTTAGCCAAACCATTATAGAAAAGATGAAGAGTTCACATAATTATCGAACATACTAATCAATATAACATTGATCTCCCTAACAAATAAAAGGGCCTCCGGATTTGTCAAAAATATGCTCTTAAACCTTATCAAACATTTTTGTCTAACACTTCTGCCAATGATCAGCTTGAGATTTCTAAATCTAAAGTAAAGTATAAATGATAAGTTTAAAAAGAAAAAAAAAACTTAAGGCAGTTTACCACATAAAAGCAGAACACCTGAAAAAAAAAAACTTTGCCTGGAATTTTAGCAACACTTCAACTACTTACAACATGCTAAAAAAAAAAAAAAAAAAAAAAAAAAAGCTGTTTTTTTGTAAGAACCAAATGCCATTGAACTATGACAGTAATATAATTTCTTAGATTAACATTTAACTTGAAAACTTGTTAATTATTTTTCCTTGTATATTTTGAAAGATAAACACTTAAATTGAATTTATCATGAAGTAAATCAAGATAAAATTCCATAAGGAAAACTAACGGGAATCTGAAAGTTGAATTTATCAGGGGGAATTTGATCTTGGGTAAATCGAAGCTAGGCTACATTTCTAAGGAAAAACTAAAATGTAAAACTTCTCTCTCTCTCTCTCTCTCTCTCTCTCTCTCTCTCTCTCTCTCTCTCTCTCTCTCTCTCTCTCTCTCTCTCTTATTTATAAGTAAACAGTAGACGAATTTAATTACCTGGCATCTTGCTTCAGAGGAAATATCAGCATAGTACCCAGGAAGGAGACCGTCGCAAACGAATTCCGTGATGGGCACTGATGCCAAAATGGGGTAGTCTTGCCCGGGCACACCGCCTCCCGGGATGGCTTCGGCCAAGGCTGCTAATCCGTTCACAGCGAAACCGTTTCCATTGATGCCGTTAACTCCGAAGCCGTTGCCGTTGGTGTAAGCTCCATTACCATTGCCATTGCTATAGGCGCCGTTGCCGTTGACTGCAATTCCGTTGCCGTTACCATTCGTGTATACTCCATTACCGTTTCCGTTGACTACATTGCCGTTTGTGTATGCACCGTTGTCATTGCCATGAGCAC